>NC_090271.1:207417545-207582545 GCF_040414725.1 Anabrus simplex | reverse complement strand
AATATTCATTTTTCACAGCAGCATATACGTCATTTTTTTTTCTGAAAACTATTAAATAGGGAGCCTCCGTGGCTCAGGCGGCAGCGCGCCGGCCTCTCACTGGGTTCCGTCGTTCAGATCCCGGTCACTCCATGTGAACATTGTGCTGCACAAAATGGAGGCGGGACAGGTTTTTCTCCGGGTACTCCGGTTTTCCCTGTCATCTTTCATTCCATCAACATTCTCCAGTATCATTTCATTTCATTTCATCTGTCAGTCATTAATCATTGCCCCAGAAGTGTGCAACAGGCTTCGGCAGCCGGCACATTTCCTATCCTCGCCGCTAGATGGGGCTTCATTCATTACATTCCCCATTCGGTCGAATGACTCGAAACAGGCTAAGGATGTTCATACTACCGGGCGAGCTGGCCGTGCGGTTAGGGGCGCATGGCTGTGAGCATGCATCCGAGAGATAGTGGGTTCGAATCCCACTGTCGGCAGCCGTGAAGATGGTTTTCCGTAGTTTCCAATTTTCACACCAGGAAAATGCTGGGCTGTACCTTAATAAGGCCATGGCCGCTTCCTTCCAACTCCTAGGCCTTTATTTTCCCATCGTCGCCATAAAACCTATCTATGTCGGTGCGACGTAAAGCCACTAAGAAAAAAATTGTTCATACTGGGCGACAAGGTGAATGGCTCCCAGATCTAGATGCACAGCCTTCTAGTCGCAATGATTGGCAGTAGACGAGACAACGTCTCCTGTAAGTCTAACATGCACCTTCCAAAGATACATTCTCAAGTGAGGGTTGGACAACGCAATCAGGGAAACAGGCTGTGGATTTTCACTTTAATTAGATCGGGTTGGGTTCAGTACATACATTACACTTAACAGTACAGAAAATGGCCGTTGCAGAAGTTTACCTTCTTTCAAAATCATCTTGTTTGCAATAGGATAAAAATATTGTGCAAGTGGTAGAATAACAAGTACCGGGCGAGTTGGCCGTGCGCGTAAAGGCGCGCGGCTGTGAGCTTGCATCCGGGAGATAGTAGGTTCGAATCCCACTATCGACAGCCCTGAAAATGGTTTTCCGTGGTTTCCCATTTTCACACCAGGCAAATGCTGGGGCTGTACCTTAATTAAGGCCACGGCCGCTTCCTTCCAACTCCTAGGCCTTTCCTATCCCATCGTCGCCATAAGACCTATCTGTGTCGGTGCGACGTAAAGCCCCTAGCAAAAAAAAAAAAAAGAATAACAAGTATCATCACTTTGACCACCAGCTATCCTTTGACAAATAACCTCGTGTTTGGAGGATGTATAAAATTAAATATTTCTTTGCCGGCCAATTTTTATGCGGTTAAAAAATAAGAGTTCAACCAGCCACGAACCCATAGTCTTCCGTTGTCACCGGGCCCACCAGGCCCGAGACTACAGCTGAGACAGTCCGTTCAGGGTTGCAACACTGCTGACTTCCAGTATACTGGTGATACAATATGCAGTGTAGTCTAGTGCTTGCTCTATTCTTCAGAGTAAATAGCGCGTTGGTATTCTCGTTCCATGTGACAGGGCGGTAAATCAGAAGGCAGTGGGGCGCGCAACGGCAGACGAGAAATGAAGTCCATACAAACGATTCTCGTTGCCCCGGCTAGCTGCTGCTATGTTTTGCATTAATAATATTGTAGTAGCATACAACATATTATTTATCAGCTGGAGGGCGATTGTTTTCGCTCCCTGAAACAGGAAAGTTCGCTTAGGCGAAGTGAGTAATGCGACGTGCCACTAATGGCACTCGAGGTATTAAGTGAAGCAAAATCAATGGTTTATACTGCTGTGTTTTGTAGCCATTACTAATGCTTGCTTCCTTGCTGCAGATATTCGCGCGAACACCGACTCACTTTAGAAACACCAAATGGTCTTCATTCTCACGGCGCATTACTGCCGTTCAGAGGCTCACAACGTCTGAAACGTGTTTGACAACCACTGGAACTCTCATTTTATGAGAAACTTTTGGCGACTGAGGTTGCCATTGGTTCCGTCTTTCATTTATTGATGTAATATGTTAAGTATTTTCGTCGTGCTGACCACACGTCACCTCGTAATCTGCATCCTCTCCACCGTTATTCTGGGCTTTCGAGTCCGGGGCCGCCATCTCACCGCCAGATAGCTCCTCAGTTCTAATCATCTAGGCAGAGTGGACCTCGAACCAGCCCTCAGATCGAGAGAAAAACCCTGACCTGGCCGGGAATCGAACCCGGGGCCGACACAAGTCAATGAAAGTAAAAAAAAAATCTGGTCCATACCAGAAGACATAGTTCGCTGTAAACACTACATCTCGCCTGGAAAAGCACGAATCTGCGGACTCTTAACAAAACTACATACAACTGTCCAAAACGAATCACCATCAAGAGCGTCATATGCCTTAACTCCATATGAGCAATGCGGAGAGGTTTGAAATTTAATCCAGGCTTTTGGAACGCATTCTAGAGATTAGAAACTCTGTAACACCACCTCCCCTACTCAGCCGGCCAACATTCTTATGGTAAAAATATTTTCAACGAACGGGACTCGAACTGACTAACCACAGTGCGAGATCATATATGGCAGACGCGTTAACGACCGTGGCCACCAGGTAAGCTTCTTCATCACTTCCTTATCGATACAGATGAAACCGGAATGATAAAAAATCATTATTCATTTTACTAAAAGATTGAAAAGTTAAAGTACTATTCGCGCACCTTTTAATGATAGATTTTTGTTCGGGAGGGGGAAGGGTGAGGACTAAGGAGGAAGCTCTCCTGGTTCCGATAATACTGCCAACTTAATGGGAATGAAATCTGAATTGAATCGATAATATGATCGATCGATATGAATTCTCTAAACCTTTATTATCTTGAGGTAACAACTGTATCACACACACATTATATAATATTATATAACATTTCTCGATGAGAATCTTGTTCTTAGCATGAATTCTATAGTTTAGCTCTGCTGTGTAAACAACAGTACTAGTATAGTATTTATTGAAGAACATTACAGGCTTTCGGCGCAAATACATGTTCCCGTTACAAAGATAAAAAGATATAAAAAATATGAACTAAATCTACCATGTGGACGCAAAACAAAAAATAATGAACTGAGTCTACTATGTGGACGCTCACATGGGCGGATAACCTGGCCACAAGCAAGCGCTACCCTTAAAACATAAAAATAAACAACAGTACTAGTACGTAAAGTGTACGCCAGATGTCTCACGGCGATGCATAATCGATTCATAGTTTGTGTTCAGAGGTTGCCAATACAAATCTCGAAGATTGCCGAGGTCCATCGATTCAGCACTAGGATATCCATCTATCACTAAAAAGTGCGCGAATAGTATGATAGTCATCATTGCATTGTTCTTGTCGTCCATAACGGGCACCAGTTTAAGTCCCTCAAATATATCTGTGGAAGGTAGCAGAAGCCAGGATGCACACAGTTGGACATGATGCCGATAGATATAGCTGTGTACGAATGTCATCATGGCGAATATACGACGACTTAGCTGACAGAAACGTGTTTTTCTTTTTTTAAAGTACAAAAATCATGGTCGTGAGAGGTTCGTTGTATGTTAGTTGTAAAAAAGACGTAACAATCTATAATTGGTTCCAATTTCAGCCGTTGAAACCTTCACATTTTCTCAATATCACTGTGAATGACAGACAAAATGAGGCATTTTATTATATAGGTGGATTTACAAGAGGCTTGAGCAGCAAATACTGCTAGATACCATGTGGCAGGTGGCATCATGGCTACTAGCACTATAGCGGAAGATTCTCACATCGCTAAAATGCTAGGACTGTACCTTAATTAAGACCACGGGTGCTATTTTCCCCATCCAAGCCCATTCCAATCCTTCGTCGCCGAAAACCTTCCATGTGTTAGTGTGACGTTAAACCACTAGCAAAAAAAAAAAAAAATGAATAGCTATAGTGGAATAATCGACTGTAGTAAGCAGTCACTTGTTAGCGTACTATTAAGACAGTAGCGTGAATTTACTACTATTCCGAGGTTCCAGGGTGAAATTATGGTGTGTATTAGCGATCTTTTCATGCCGTAAGAGCAGAAGACCTGCACCTGATGAGCCGAGCATGCCCTCGGATATTCCCGGCACTAAAAGCCATACGCCATTTCCATTTTATTCCATACGAACACTGCAAAGAGATTTGTAAATTAATTCATGCTTTTGGCACGCAATCTAGCGATTAGAAATTGTATACCACCATCTCTTCTACACCGTCGGCCAACATTCTGATGGTGAAAACATTTTCGACCAACGGGATTCGCACCAGCTAACCACGATTTCATTAAAATAATGCCACCAGGCGGACTAAGTATGTATATATGTGATAAGAACGGATAAAACCAACGATAACGGACTGCATAAATTCAAAGGAGTTCGAGACGACATCTAGCAAAACACGTGCGGGCCCATGAAGTTTAACCGTTACCTTGTGTGAGACGGTTAGCTCGTCATAAACTAATAGCAAGTTATTAATAAAGTAATGAACTGCTGCAATACATTTACAATGTATTAAGGAAGGAGAATTCTCGACTGTAATGTTAAACGCAGCTTGAAGACGCCGAGAAACCAGGTGCTACAAATACAGAATACAGTTAACGTGCGGCAGATGCTTCATAATATGCATTTGCTATTTTCTTGCTTCGGTCTTACGCGGCGCGGTGTGTCTATATATTCTTGTTATTTCTAAGAACGACTCTCTTTGTTTCAGAAGAGTATGTGTCTGCGTGGGAAAACTTTCGAGATCCTTTTCTAGAACTATCACATTTTAACGACAGGTTTCCCCGGCAGTGGATATCGAGATAGTTTATTCTGTAATGGCAGATACACAGATATCGATGTATCGAATTCACATTAGACAGGTCGTTTTGAATTATATTGCTCATTCGGACTACATAGTAAAGTAATAAACGGGCTTTCTCCTCGAAAGGCGTGGAGAGAGATTAATAGGCGAATGAGGTTTTGCTGATGTATTACTTGCAGTTATTCAGATTCTCTAATTCTTACACGAAAACTTGGTCCGTTTCCTAAATGTCTTTCTATTTAAATGCTATACTGTACATAACTATCCAAATGTGTAACAAAAACAGTTCCATTGTTGCAGTGGCTAGGCATGAGGCATTGATAAATGTGAGCGCTCCTGGAGGAACTGTTCACTAAGCAAGCGTATAATAATAATAATAATAATAATAATAATAATAATAATAATAATAATAATAATAATAATAATAATAATAGTTGTGGTCTCAGCTACTGGATTACAGATATCCTAAAGCGGCCAGCGAACCAGTTTTGACCTTTTGATTTACTTTGTGAATCCCAGATTTTCAAAATGTAAAAACTGGGACACTGTGTTGCATGTAGGCCTACGCACTGGAAGCATTTGGCCCGAGCAGACCCTAGCAAAAGGGTAACAATACTTGAAAGTCCATTGCAGGGCTGAGTGGCTCAGACGGTTGAGTCACTGGTCTTCTGGTCAAAACTTGGCAGGTTCGACCCTGACTCACTCCGGTGGTATTTGAAGGTACTCAAATACATCAGCCTCATGACGATAGATCTACTGACACGTAAAAGAACACCCGCGGGACAAAATTTCGGCACTTCGGCGTCTCATAAAATCTTCAAAAATTAGATAGTGGAACACGAAGCAATATTATTATTATTATTATTATTATTATTATTATTATTATTATTATTATTATTATTATTATTATTATTATTATTATTATTATTATTATTATTATTATTATTATTATTTTCAGAGTTCCTGTATTTAAGTTTGCAACAACGCGCAAGACCTGGAAAGGGTGGGAATTAAAAATTGCATATTATATCAGCGGTTTTCAACCACAGTACGCGTACCACCTGTGGTACAGTTCTTGCAATTTCCTCGTTAACGAATGCCACGCTTTTGAAGACCACGCTGGATTCCGCGTGGAGTCTCTCATTGACAATTGCCATGCTATTGGTCAAGAGCCATCTGGTATTGGTCAACATTGGAGCCGACTCCAGACAGTCGTAAATCTGATTATTGTCAGCGGCTGGTACTGCCGATCGTTAACGAGTACGCGTTATCTGGTCGTACGCAACGACGTAGCTGGGTAAAATTTTTAAACGTAAATAAAATTTTAAAATACTACAGACGCTTCTTCTTAGAATAAGTAACTGTTGCATGGCCTCCAATACCTAATAGGAAATTCTTGATAAGTCATTCTCCTATTGCCAGGTGAACTTCGTTGACAAATCGAGGAAAAGTACACATCATTCAACTTTCATGTCATACTGCACTGAAAAATGCGAACATCGTCAATAAATCACCACTGATCTGCATTTAGGGCTGCCACACAGGTGGTAGATTCCCTATCATTTGTTTGCCTTGTTTTATCCTGAATAATTTCAATGGTTTTAGAAATTTATCAAACACATCCCTGCAGATCCGGCGATAGAGCGCTGCGTTTCTGAGCTCAAATTGGCGGGTTCAATCCCAGCTCAGTCCGGTGATATTTGAAGCTGCTCAATTACAGCAGCCTCACGTCGGTAGATTTACTGGCACGTTAAAGAACGCCTGAGTACCAAAATTACAGTACTTCGGCGTCTCCGAAAACCGTAAAATTAGTTAGTGGGTAAATTATCTCAATCTTAATTCCCTTTGCTATAAACTAGTATTTGCCCAAATTTGTCCTCTTGAATTCCAACTTGATCTTTCCTGCCTTCAAAAGCTCCACTCAAGCTTATTCGTCTACTAATGTCATTCTACGATCTCTCTCTCTAATGACAGCTATGAATACGCTGCTTAGTTGAGCAGCTCGTCTCCTTACTCCCAAGTCTTCCCAGCGCAAACTTTGCAACATTTTCGTAACGCTACTCTTTTGTCGGCAATCACCCAGAACAAATCGTGCTGCTTTCCTCTGGATCATTTCCAGTTCACGTATCAAGCAATCCTGGAGTGGGTCTCATACACTGGAACCATACTCTAATTGGGATCTTACCAGAGACTTATACGCCATCTCCTTTACATCCTTACTACAGCTCATAAATACACTGATGACTATATGAAGAGATCTGTAACCTTTATTCACGATCTCGTTAATGTGATTAATCCAGTGAAGATCTTCCCTTATATTAACATCTAAGTACTTACAGTGATCCCCATGAGGTACTATCACCCCATCAACACAATAATTAGAAATGAGGGGACTCCGCCTTTTGGTGAAATTTACACCCTGACTCTTCATATCTTTTACAATCATTCCATTATTTGCTGTCAATCTTACAACATTGTCGAGGTGATTTTCAGTTACTTACAATCCTGTAACGTTTTTTCTCTATAGAGTATAACAACAACAGAAGAAAGCCTTATGTGCGATTCCAGATTTTTGCTCATACATATCAGAAAACACAGAGGTCCAATCACATTGCTTTGATTAAATTGATCTCAGTGATGCAAGCTCCAGTATCTCATTAGTATTAGTCTTTGTTATACCTATTCTACTCACTGCTTGGTATATATTACAATAAATAGTATGAATTTCCTAGCCATTAACAAATAATGTATTTTATTCAGAATATGACTCGGTAAAAAAAAGGGTTTTTTTCTTTATTGTCTTGAGAATTTTGGTATAGATGGTACTTAACACTTGGGGTGGTACTTCAGACAAAAATGGTTAGTAAAACGCTGCATTCGATATTTCAGCTCCTGTGGAAAAACGAGAAATCTTGAATCCCAGTTATATTTTATTGGTACACTGGAACAAAATTTCTAAAAGTTGGAAAGCCCAGGTTAAAATGGGGCGTGTGGGATCACTATTTAGTTACCATCCAACAGTGATTTTAGGTTATTGCCTGCTGATTGCGGACTATAATTACGCTTCCAGCTTTGATCTGTTGAGCTTATCATCAGTATCAAGATCATTACGATTGCGATCGTTTCGTCACTCTTCCCTACAAGTAACAGACTTGCTGTTTTTCTATAATTATCCCCTGGCTGTGGTCGATTTTGTGAGCGAGAGATACGACTTACGGACTAGATCATGCATACACAATAGTAGAGTATAACAAAACAGGGGATACAATAAAGTAGGACTTAACAGGACAAGGGCTTGAATTGGGGTTGGGATTAAGCCAGGATGACAGGTAAGATTACGCTCACAGCGATAGCTACACAAGTCGAGAGCTTCATAGAAATGAATAATGTCCGCGCACCGGTAAAGCCTCCGGCTTCGCAGCAGATACATCACCGATCGAAACCTGAATTTGTGCATTTTATGGTCTTGCTTTATTTGTTTTTTCTTCGTTAAAAATAAGTTTTACTAGAGAGATATAAATTGGCATTCAACGTATTTTTCGAGCAACATATGTGTAGAATGTTGTGCATTCAAAGTTACAGAACTTTCATCTACCAATGTATTCATCGTCGTACACCTGTAAGAAATATATTGCGCAGCGGTCTACCTCCCTCCTAAAGTCACACGGAGAGAATTTGTTGTAGCTCTTAGTGAGATCCGTCGAATTATTGTTTGTAGAGCATTATGTTTGCCGAAAACCTAGATCCATCTGTTTTTTTTTTGTTTTTTGTTGTTTTTTCTTTTTGCTTTACGTCGCACCGACACAGATAGGTCTTATGGCGACGATGGAACAGGAAAGGGCTAGGAGTGGGAAGGAAGCGGCCGTGGCCTTAATTAAGGTACAGCCCCAGCATTTTTCTGGTGTGAAAATGGGAAACCACGGAAAACCATTTGCAGGGCTGCCGACAGTGGGGTTCGAACCTACTATCTCCCGAATACTGGATACTGACCGCACTTAAACGACTGCAGCTATCGAGCTCGGTGGATCCATCTCTGGTAAGATATAGTGTGTACAGTAAGTTATGCACTTTTTATGTGGGCTAGAACAAGTTTGTCACGTTGATCAATATATCTCAGTCCCATCATTATCTTTGACAATATGGAAGTGACTGAGATATGATCACTGCTATACTTGACGTTACGCCTTAAGCGCTTTGAGCAACAGCCAATAGTTATTCAAATAGTGTATTGCGTACTCATGCCAGGTTCTAGTACTGCATGCGGGATGCAAGTGTAAAGGGTTGGAAAGCAGTTTTTCAGACTGTCTTCATGTCCTAAATATGTGTACCAAAGGCGATATACTGTGGGGTATGATCAACCGATTTAAAGAATTCCTTTAAAAAAATGTCAAACGAAAAATTATGTTTCGAGGTTGATTACGTAATATCATTTTCCTTCTTTCATCCCGTTTACCAGTTCTTGTAATGTACTTTAGTTAGCGACATGTTTATAGTAAACACACGAAACATTAGAACATTAAAAAAGCGGAACACTTCAGAGAAAATTATATTATTTCTGCTGACACCAATATTTCAGTCCCTGCTAACACAGCTGAAGAAATAGACCGAACTGAAAGATAAGCATATGCTATAATTATATCAGAAGATGTGGATGGCGATATTGCCTGGCTGAGTAGCACGGGCGGTAGAGCGCTGGTCTTCCGAGCCCAAATTGGCAGGTTCGATCCTGGCTCAGTCCGGTGGTATTTGAAGATGCTCAAATACTCCAGCCTCGTGTTGTTAGATATACTGGTACCTATTTCCGGATATCTCGAAATATTAAACGGACTATACTGAAGATAAATTACTCGTAGATTTCACCGGTCTCCTCCTAGAGGGGTTCCCTATAATAGTAGCTACCCATTCTTCCTGTTATATCATTAATCCGCCTGAGTGAGGATGACCCATAATTACGCTTTGCTTCGAGGCGCAGTTCTTCTTGCAACCGAGCCACGGAGTTAAATTCAGATTCTTGAAGGCTGGAAGGAGTATGAAGGATAAAACGATTAAAGTTTGGCGTCCACGATAGCAACAGCATTTCTTACGCAGCCGGTTCTTTGGAAAGTCTGGCCTATAGTGCCTATTAGGGTATGTGTATCGCACTATCTACGGTATCTTTATACATTCTGTATTCGTTCATTGTGCAGCCATGCTATGTTGGACGAAGAGAAAAAGACCAATTGAAAAAGCCCTAGTACCTTATTATAAGGAAAAGTCTTATTTAAAATAAACAGAACTAATCGAATAAATGATCTGTGCACGCGACTCTGTAACGTCAAGATTAACTTATAACAGTCGTGATTTCAGGATCTCCAGCACCGTGTTAAAGAACATAAATGATCGATCACCATCTTATCGAACGACCGTCAAGTTTCTTACACGTTCATTATAATTTGTTATGTATTTCAGTGTTCAGTCTGCAAACCCCTATGAATTAACTAATCTCCTCTACAATCCCTCATTTGCAACTAATTCTGTGGCCTTGTTTAGTTCCCTATGTCCTATCATTAAAATAATTAAAAATTGAGTTTAACCGTTGTCGTCATGGTCTCCCTCTGCGTCTCCTACCCTCCATTGCCCAGTTCAGCATTCGCCTAGGTAATCCACTTCACTTCACATGACCCCTACCAATGAATCCCGTTAATACGGACAGCTTCATCTACCGAGTTCATTCATAATTTAGCCTTTATCTCCTCGTTTCGAGTTATCTCCTGACATTGTTTCACCTATGGCTCTTTCGTAATGGATACAGTATTTTTGCATATATCTCTTGCCGAAAGCCAGAAAAAGCCGTAGTCTTAATTTGATTTACGACTGTGAAAGCATCTACGCTACTGAGGTATGAATAGGAACGTTCCTATCCACTAAAATATCGACATTTCGTTCGATACCATGCATACATTATCAAAATAAAACATCGATATATCTTGATATCATTCTTTTTTCAAAATACAATGGTTTGAAATTGTATTGAATTATGCTAAATTTTGGATCACGACACTTCAAGAGAAAAATACTTAAGAGAATCAAATATAACGATCATAATATTGTGTGTAAAGTCGTGATCAAAAGTTTGTTTTATTTCCATTGAACTTGACATATTTAGAACACACTGTGACACTCGATTATTATTGTCAAGTACAGTATATCCACACTGTTCTAGTTAGAGGAGTCATTTTCGTAATTGAAAGTAACTTTCACGAGAAAACACCTAACACAGAAATAACACCATGTTAAAGAACATAAATGATCGATCACCATCTTATTGAACGACCGTTAAGTTTCTTACACGTTCATTATAATTTGTTATGTATTTCAGTGTTCAGTATGGTTCCAGTGTATGGGACCCTCACCAGGATTACCTGATTCAAGAATTGGAAAAAATCCAAAGAAAAGCCGCTCGATTTGTTCTGGGCGATTTCCGACAAAAGAGTAGCGTTACAAAAATGTTGCAAAGTTTGGGCTGGGAAGAATTGAGAGAAAGAAGAGCTGCTCGACTAAGTGGTATGTTCCGAGCTATCAGCGGAGAGATGGCATGGAATGACATTAGTAGACGAATAAGTTTGAGTGGCGTTTATAAAAGTAGGAAAGATCACAATATGAAGATAAAGTTGGAATTCAAGAGGACAAACTGGGGCAAATATTCATTTATAGGAAGGGGAGTTAGGGATTGGAATAACTTACGAAGGGAGACGTTTAATAAATTTCCAATTTCTTTGAAATCATTTAGGAAAAGGCTAGAAAAACAACAGATAGGGAATCTGCGACCTGGGCGACTGCCCTAAATGCAGATCAGTATTGATTGATTGATTGATTGATTGATTGATTGATTGATTGATTGATTGATTGATTGATTGATTGATTGATTGATTGATTGATTGATTGATTGATTGATCATATCACAATTACGCCATGAGTAATTCAGATTTACCCGTAAAGTAACAAAAAGTCTACAACACGCAACAGGCCACCAACAACTAAATTTTCGCAAGACATACACAGAACCCAGATAATAGAATAGATAGTGAACTACCCTTTCTTTATACTAAAATACTTCGTGTCTTTCTTTTACGATGATGGAATAATCATGAAGTTTACTCGTAATTCTACTTTTGTACGCATTTTTCGATTAATACCACTATTCCTTAATTTGCCCTAACAATCTTTTCGATATCGGTTAAGTCATAACAAAGTATCGATACTGTTCACACGACCATTAAGATGGAACAATGCCTCATCCGAAAAGAACAGAAGCTGTGGGTCGAATAAACGATCATGCAATGATGCAAGATACTACCCACAATATCTCACACGTTTGGCTGGATCAGCAGGTTTTTAACAATGGATCCTTGTGAACCTACATGGTTTGAGTTGTAACAGCCTTGTGCAGAAGTAACCGAAACCCCTACTTGTGCTAATTTTGTGAGCGATTTATTCGGTGACCGTTCAAGATTCGCACCAATGTCATCTGTCTTTTCCTCTGTTAAAACTGTTGGTGTGTGCGCATATTTTTATTGACCACTGAGCCAGTAGTTTCAAATTTATTTATATTTACGTGAATATGTGCTCGTGAAGGTGGCACTTCACCCGTCGAGCCGACTCGTACTTAAAATAAGTTTTACATACGAAAATTCAGTGTTGCAATGACCAACTGTCTCACCGTGTTAACAGCTGAGATTCGGACTGGATGTTGATACTAGGTCGAACACGTGCATGCTCCTTGCAAGGTCAACGACCATGAGCTCGCCTCCCGTACAACTGCTTAGGTCTCCGCGAGTAGAAACGCCGCTGGACGGTCTGTGTTTATAGGAAACCCTGTACTTTTAGTAAGCTTTGTCTGACAAGGTAGTCTTCCAATCAACGGAGCTCTGATTTTTTTTAATGTGTCGGAGGTGCCCAGTCTTCTCTTCATTGTTATATCATTCCCCAGATCAGGACTGGCATCTGGGCTACAGCTACAGGTTCCACTTGTGTTCATTTGGTGTTATTCTAGGTTCGAGCGGAAGAGCCTCGTTAGGTAATGTGCCATTAAGCCAACACGTGTGACGTAATGAATTCCCTATAATAACCAACTTCCGTACCATCGATCATAACGGATACTCGTAAAAAGCTTTTGACCACAATCGTGAAGTAGCCATCGTTATCAGCGCATTCAGTCTATAACACGATCTCGTTGACCAGTGCAGATTAGTCAGGGGCTAGGGATACCACGGTTATCAGCTGTGTGCTTCAATTCGTGTACGAAGAGTGATCAAAAAGTACGGTTTCAAAGCCTGCAATGAAACGTGTCCATTTTATTTCATACAACCAATACAGCCAACTGACAGTGCATACATTAGATTATTTTTTAACATAGTTTCCATTTCGATTTAGGAACTTGTCGCTTCGAGGGAAGAGTTTGAATATTCCCCCCTGGTAAAAATCCTGTCTTGCGTGTTCAGCTACTTTGTCGCGAAGTGTTTCACCTCCTCGTCAGAAGCGAATCGTCGCCTCCTAGGTGATCCTCTTGTTGTCCTGAATCAGCTTCTCCACGCGAGCTGTGTTCGATACCATGGTGGGTCGGCCACTGCGATCCTCGTCTGTGACTTTTCTCTACCGGTCACAAACTTTTGAGACCATTCTTCGACATGCTGACGAGACATCAGTCTCTCCATAAACCTCTACCAACTGCCGCTGAACGTCAGACGCGGTTATACGTTTCGCCCCCAGAAATCGAATTACTCAGCGGATTATTTATCGAGTTAAGTTTTCCAAGTTGTGTTTACCTATAACTAGCGCTGTAGGTGGCTGAATCTTTGAACAGTTGCCAATCGCATGTGTTAGAATTACCGCACACTGCTAATTTTTCTATAATAGACGAAACTCCAGGAATATCAGCCTTGTAAACGTTTATGATCATCCCTCGTACATCAAGTTATGGTGAATTTGACTTCCAGAATATATGCGGGTTTCTATTATTAAACCATGTAAATGCAGTGACAGCATCCTAATTGAGGTCTCTGCTGTTGCCTTCCCAGTTTATTTAGGCTTACTTTCCTTTTCCACCGTCTCGGAAAAACTACATAATGACGACACAGATGTAACAAGAAAACGCTGCCTCGATGGATGAGGGATTGAATGTAAAACTGACGATCCCAGGTTCACGGTTTCGATCTCGAGCGAGGTATTCGATGTTTGAAAATGGTTAAAATAATGACACTCCTGGTCGTAAATTCCTGAAACATTAAAGACCAAAACCCCAAGGCACTTAACGCCCTTGAAAGGGCTCTGGCCTGCCCAGCGACTGCTGCTCAGCCCGAAAGCCTGCAGATTACAAGGGGCCATGTGGTCAACTCGAAGCATCCTCTCGGCCGTAATTCTGGACTTTCTAGACCGGAGCCGTTATCTCATCGTCAGATAGCTCCTCAATTCTAATCACGTAGGCTGAGTGGACCTCGAACCAGCCCTCAGGTCGAGAGAAAAATCGCTAACCTGGCCGAGAATCGAATCCGGGGCCTCCGGGTAAGAGGCAGGCACGCTACACCTACACCACGGCGCCGGCTACATTAAAGACCTCTGGTGGCAAACATTGTTACCACCTGACTAACTTAACTCAGTGGCATCGTGACTGGTTTTTCACGAAGGCAGTTGCGGTTCTAATCTCTACCAACCCAAGTAAAAATTTTGGGAACGAAAATTTACGTCCCTGTGATCGGATTCACGTAAAACTAGACTTATCGTGGCTATAAACTGTGATATTAAGTAAAAATGCAAGCGTGGTTTTTTACTAGATTACAAAGCTAATGATATTGCCTAAAAGTGTATCTACAAAGAATTATAGAAAAACATATGGTTGCTTGCTAAATATACAGTCCAGCATCTTGAACATAGTTGACTTAATAAATAGAAAATTAATTTTGTATTACGGTGGACAGCCGAGTCACATGTATGGTTAATGGTTTGATGCCTTTTATGAAAATGTTATGATAATAAAATGAAAAGAAAGAGAAAACTATCATACCAGAAAATATGTATCCGTAACATAAAATTGAATACGTATTACGTTGAGAGTTGACCTATCCAGAATGGAGTTAAGACTCCCAAATGGCCGGGCTGAGTGACTCAGGCGGTTGAGGCACCTGCCTTCTGACCCCAACTTGGCAGGTTCGATCCTGGCTCAGTCCGGTGGTATTTGAAGGTGCTCAAATACGTCAGCCTCTTGTCGGTAGATTTATTGGCACATAAAAGAACTCCTGCGGGACAAAATTCTGGCCCCTCAGCGTCTCCGAAAACCTTTAAAGTAGTTAGTGGGACGTAAAGCATATGACATTATTAGACGACAATCGCTTCCTTCCCACTCCTAACCTTTTCCTATTCCGTGATCACCATAAGACCTATCTGTGTCGATGCAACGTAAAGCAAATTGAATATAAAATAAAACATGTATGTGTGTGTATGTATGTATATATACGTATGTATGTAATGTGTATCGTTGATAGAGATCTGGTTCGCCTGTAAATTAATATTACGTAACTTCGACCCATTCCATTGGAAGTACGCACTTAATGTTCCATTTTTTCCTTAAAAATCATTGGAATGTGTATGTGCACACTAGCAACCCACCTCGAGCATTTAATTATTGGAGCAGCGGGTGATACTTTATTGGCTCAAAAAAGGGTTATCTACTATCTCGGCAGTAACATAGTAAATTTGTTTCATTGTCTCCGACGATCCAAACTGCTTGCAGAAGCTTTCATAGAAATGTGGTATGATCCCTCTGATAATCGTCAAACCGAATACTATAATGTTCTTAGGGTGTTATATCTCTTTATAGCCAAGTGTTCTACTTTTGTCTCGCATTTAAGTCTTGTCTTCGAATTTACAGTACCCTCAGGTTGGCAGTCATGGATGTGTGAAGTATCTTTGTTTAAAGGCACTGATATCGATTTACTTGTTGCTGTCACCACTAGAGAAACCATGTATTTCCTCAAACGTGAATTGTCCATTTTTATTCAAGGCATGAGCAATTGGCACCTTGCTCTACTCTATCAAGATGTCTCCATGGGGAAAGGCTCCCAGTATGTAAGCAAGAGTTGAGAACTCGACGAAACTCCCTGATGAGTGATTATCTAATCAATTATATTTCACTACATCAATTATTTCTTCTATTTAACATATTTTTTTATTGGCATGTACTGTACATCCATATGTACCACTACGGCTCCTTTCAGACTGTGCACTATCCCTGGCAATAACTGGCCATCATACCGACATAGATGATTTTGCTGCTTTCCGCTAATAATTTTCATTACAGCGATATTTGTTTTCTGGAAATGTAATTATTATTATAATCAAATAATTTGCGACTGAAAGTATGTTTTTAGCGATTTAACTATATAATTAATGTAATTAAACCCCGTATTTGTCAATATGTTTCAGTTATTGATAAATGTGTCCTGTAACTACTTTCTGCTTTCAGTCCATTAAAAATGATTTTTAACCCCTTCCAAACTTTTAATTACAATGTTTATCGCCAATTTCTATTAAGGACTTGTCACATATTAGATTCAATAATTTTTATTAATCACTTCACCTCTAAACATATCTAAACTATGGCATAGATCCATGAGAGCCAACCTGAGAGATTCAAAGATACCAGCAATAGAATTCTTCCATTCTCATCCTGTGGTCCGCAGACCCCTGGGGGTCCGCGTAGATAACCGAAGGGGTCCGCAATAATAATATAAGTACTTAAAGAGGGAAATTTTATTTTACACACACAATTTAGTACTAAATTTAGTACTTATGTCTTCACTGTTTTATAACTTACAGTACGTACAGTATTGTAACCCTTAACTTGGCTGATAGATAGTATAAGTTATCAGCAGAAAAAGAAGAAATGTAAGTGTAAGGCAGTGTAAGTGATATAATTGTGAGACACTTGGAATTGCTAATATCCACAATCAGACCATATTTTTCGCTTCTGGTTGAGAAAATCTCGTGGAACTGTACAGGAACTGTAATCCCTTGAGAAAGATCAACTAGCTGAAGTATCTTGGCAGAGAGAAAGTGAAAATTAATTTGAATATGAGATGGAGTGGAATGTTTAGCTTCACGAAGTTCCGCGAATGAACCGGTATCACAACTCCACGTCTCTTTTCTACTTTTGTGTGCATGTCATTCCCTATACCCTACAATTTCTAGAAAGAAAATACTGCGCTTAATGCCCTTCGTGACTAAATACCTGTGTGAGTAAAACTCTTCTGCTCTCACACGAACGAAAAAGAAGTAACGGCACAGGGCTAATGTAGAGGCTGATCTTCGGTAAAACGTTTGATCGTTGGGAAACAGCACCATCCGTAGTCCAATTGATCCAACAACCGCAACAAGCGATTTTTTCAAGGAATTTTCCAGGTCCAGACTATTGTAATTATTAGCCAAGTGTCATATTGTTTTATAATTTATGTGAGTGTATAAAGTATCTTTATGTAAATTAAGTTGGATTAAATTTTCAAAGACCGAGCTCGATAGCTGCAGTCGCTTAAGTGCGGCCAGTATGCAGTAATCGGGAGGTAGTGGGTTCGAGCCCCACTGTCGGCAGCCCTGAAGATGGTTTTCCGTGGTTCCCCATTTTCACACCAGGCAAATGCCGGGGCTGTACCTTAATTAAGGCCACGGCCGCTTCCTTCCAGTTCCTAGGCCTTTCCTGTCCCATCGTCGCCATAAGACGTATCTGTGTCGGTGCGACGTAAAGCAAATAGCAACAACAACAACAACAACACATTTTCAAAGAAAGTATATATTAGTGCTGAATTATACATATAAAATCAAACACGGTATAATTACAAAATTCCGGGTATTGTTTCTGAATACAGTATTCATTTCTTGGATCCTTGGACATGCATCCGATATGCTTAGGGGGGCCTCTGTGACAAAATAGAGAGAGATACCACCAGAACACCATTCCAGTATTCGGTTTGACGATTGTTACGACAGAGACTATCACATTTCTCTGAACGCTTTTGCAAGCAGCTCGGTCCAGTGATACCGGATGGTGCTTAAATACGCAAGCCTCGTGTCAATAGATTTGCTGGCACCGGGCGAGTTGGCCGTGCAGTTAGGGGCGCACAGCTGTGAGCTTGCATCTGGGACATAGTGGGTTCGAACCGCACTGTCGGCAGCCCTGAAGATGGTTTTCCGTGGTTTCCCATTTTCAAACCAGGCAAATGCTGGGGCTGTTCCTTAATTAAGGCCACGGCCGCTTCCTTCCAGTTCCTGGGCCTTTCCTATCCCATCGTCGCCATAAGACCTATCTGTATCGGTGCGACGTTAAAGCAAATAGCAAAAAGAAAGAAAAAAAAAGATTTGCTGGCACAGATATCCTGTTGGCCAATTTTTTTCGCCACCTCGGCGTCACGTAAAATTATTATTATTATTATTATTATTATTATTATTATTATTATTATTATTATTATTATTATTATTATTATTCATTGTCTTCGTATAGTATTTACTTACGGCAAGTTTTATTCCTGTGTCATGAAAGGCAGTGGAAGTGAAGAGGAATACTTCGCTTGTTATCAGACAGTTTTATAACTTCGATGTGGATTGAGAACAATATGGCGTTAGCTGTCTTTGTTCCTTTGCAGCAGGGCAGAGAGAATTGTGCTCTTTAGGAACTGTAGAACAAAGATGTCTAGGACAAGAAAGACGGAGACAGTTGCAACGTTCGTGAAGTTATCTTAAAACTTTCAATTTGTTGATGCGCCATTTCTGTCCCAGCAGTCTAAATCCAACTCAGAGTTCTTCTCGGCCATGAGAGTACACCGAAGGTCGGGGATTAAGAGAAAAGACGTACGGAAACGTCTTACTTAAAGAAGATATTTTCTGAGGAAGGAATCTTGCCGTATCTGGCTTCCTAGAATTCTAGATTGTGGCACAGAGTGACTCCAACTCTTTTTTTTTCCCCGATTTTGCTCAAGACAAAATCTTGAAATAATTCTCAGGCCTTAGGGAACCTCTGCTTCATTCGCCTCAACAGCATGGGAAGAAGTACCAGCGTTATTCCTTAGAGTGAGTATCCAAAAAGCAAGACTATCGCTAAATAATTTAGAATTAATTCAGAACTCTGAAAAGTATGTGTACACAGCATGTATCTAAAGCAGCAGGATTTCTCACGTATGCACCACTAATTCACAGGGCGTTCCTCGCGGTTAAGATAATTTTCGACGTTAAAATTAGCAAGAGCAAATTTGTAAAATTACGCTTTCGTTGAAGAATACAGACACCGGATCTGCAATTTGTCCGATATATTTCTTTATTATTTCATTGATGGTATACAGAGCCTCCGGATCGTCCGGGGAGACCAGGTAACAAAATATCCAATAGAATTAGCAAAACATCCAATAGAATTGATTAGAATGAACCAACACAGCCATCTCGTCAACAGACACCTCGTAAGTGCAAAATGAAAATCTTAAAAGAAGAAAATTAATTCTTTATACTAATCAGTATAAGTAGTATCAAATTCAATTCATAATTCGTAAATGACACAATCCTGCTCTCTATTTTCAACCAAATGATAATTTTTTCACTCTCCTTTGAAATAGTTAAATACGAGGTCTCCATTTTTAAGCGACGATATGTGACCCCTCTGATTTAGGGTCTTCTGTCATTAATTTATTATTTTGGTATGAATGTATTTCTGGCATGTTACTTAACATTAATATACCGATCATCGCCGAGCATCAGTTTGCATTCTTCCGACATGATTTCTCCTTATACCATGACACCTCAACCGGGATCTGCCTCCGTATCAAGAGACCAACTACTAATACAGTACCCCTTAGAGGTTTTCTCCCTAAACAATCGAAAGGCGATGCCACAGTGATGGAATGTTGACCTGAATGAGATTCCTTAACCTGTCAAGAAATCTACTTGGTTCTCCCTTAGTAAAAAAAAAAAAAAGTGTCCTCATCCCGAGCTGGTGCAGCTCTTTTCAGGCACACCCCAGTTGGAGGTGAGCTGCATGTACCATTTTAACCACGTACCAGCTCTCCTGCCATTCTTAAATTTCTGGAAGCACCGGGAATTGAACCCGAACCCCCGAGGACGGTAGCTAATAGTGCTATACGTTACGCTACGGAGGTGGACTCTCCCTTAGTGAAACACCTTTAAAATGCATTTGACTGTTTTGAGATCTATCGTAAACCGCGACAACTCAATGCCAAGTACCTTAATAACTGCACATACTCAGTCTTGATTTTGGTATTAATATATACGATTTGATAGTTAATATCAGAGTATAGTATGTTCCTCACATTTAATATTTTAAATTATTAACAAAATATAATTATCCTGCCATGTGGATACCCATAATAAACATTATACCTAGGGTTCAGTTGTTTCTGAGAAAAGTGTACCTGCGACGAACTTATAAAATACCAGGCACTTAAACATTTTTTTCAGCGACTGTACCCATATTCGTCGAACACTGGTTTGCTTTTTGAAAGCATAGCTTATCCTTATATCATGGCACATATCCATCCATCTGGTGAGGAATTAGAATTCTGGTACGTCATTTCCATAATATTTATACCGAACTCAATGTTTTCACTATTATTATTATTATTATTATTATTATTATTATTATTATTATTATTATTATTATTATTATCGTTTTCCGTGGTTTCCAATGTTCACACTGGGAAAATGCTGGGACCGAAAATCTGAGTGTGTACGACATTTAACCGCTAGAAATAAATAAGACAATATTTCCCTTCTTTTCCCCTTTTCCTTCCAACGCCTTCAAATAATATTGGCAACTACTACTACTTCTTTCCGCTGCTCCTCCTCATTTCTTGGACTGATAACCTCGTTGGTTTGCTCCCTTAGGATGTCTGCATGGGCGCCCGCAGGATCTTTTCCAGGGGGGGGGGGCAGATTAACAATTTTCTTGAATATAAAAACCAATATAACGTCAGCAACATTAAATTGTTTACAGAAACTTCCAGTTATAACATATGCTAGATGACTGTCAGTAATTTAAGTTTATGAAATAATCTGGTATGATATTAAACAATTGAACATCAACATCTTTAGAATTCCAGGGGGGGGAGCAAGTGTCCCCCCTTTCCCCCCCTTGCGGGCGCCCATGGATGTCTGTTATCTCGATCATCACTTCCAGCTATCTTACATTAAATCCACGTGTTTCCCTGTAGTCGGTTCGGTCGAGCTTCCGCGCGTTTTACACATAGAATTTACTTGAGCGTCCGAGCGCATCAGCGGAAATTCAGATGAGATTCCGTCACGTTTTTATTGCGCATATATTTTTGGGGAATACTTCATCATTTTATTTCCCCCGCTGTGCTAGTTATTTAAATAAAAATATTATTCCTCGAGATGTAGATGGCCTCTTCACTTCACTCCAAATTTATTCCAAGAAAGTGAACTTCCCTCATGCAGTATATTCACTTTCTCAGGAAAAAAAAGAGTAGCTGCATATTTTCACCACGCCCGCCTGTTCTCGTCAGAACAAAATGCGGTGGCCGGAGGTGCAGCTTGTTGAATTCGCAGGTTGATAAAGAGTCGTGCACTGAAATTGGTATTTGGAAACTAGGAAAATAAATACTTCTCGTTCATTGACTGATAGAAAAGGAAGGAACATCAGAATGGAAACGCAAGTACAGTACAGTAGAGTCGACTATATTTTCATACAGCAAGGCAATTGGTGCAAGGGTCTTGCGTATACACTTTTGAACTGTGGGTTATTTGCTGCGTTATTGACTGACTCATTACTTAGTTTAATGACACTTTTTTATTGACTTGAAAAATAATGTGAATGAACTTTCACCGTCGAGAAATGTTTGCGGTCACGATGATTTGTGTTTTAAGGACATGGCAGCGAAATGGTCAGTCATAACTAAAATTAATCGAATGATAAATCGTTGTAATCTCTGAAATAATGAGGGTTTCAGGTAACGCAAGAGAAGCCATAAAGAGTACTTTTACGTACCGGAAAATCTGCGGACGTGAGGCCGACTTATTACAGCAGCTTCAAACACCACGAAACTGATTTGGGATTGAAAACATAAACTTAGCTTTACCATCTGAGCCATCCACCCTGTCTGCTTTTTATTTTCTTTAAAATAAAATGCTTGAAGAATGTTTGAATCCCGTATGCATATGATTTAAATGCAGAATCATAAATACAGAGTGTTTCTATATTCCCATTAAAGAATTTTAGGGCTTGCAGTGGGGACCAAGACGGTTAAGTTTAGCATAGGAACTTGTGTCCGGAAACGTACCGCCATCCCGCTACCCGTAAAAAAACACCGCGGCACACGTTCAAATCTCCCGCATTGTCGGCACCACTGTCTAGAGTACGAACGTCATTGAACGATCACGTGATGCCCATATCCCTACAGGTTTGTTGACATTCCATACCATTCAGTTGAGTGTATGATCCGCACGGAGACGTATTGTACCTGATGTTGTGCTTGTGATTTTGGTTCATACTACAGCACAGCAGTAATTGTTGACTACGTACACAGTAGTAAGTTTTACGTACAGTAGTTCACCGGCACCAAAGATTTGAGCAATAGTGGATAGGTCGTAGTGGTCCGATTGCTTGGCCTACCCGTTCACCCGACTTGACACCGATAGACGGCGCGGGTTATGGCTGCGGCGGATGTTGGAGGACCAGGTGTTGATGATCGTGTGTACGAGAACATGATACGTAGGTACCGTCCGTGTCTGTGTTGACGTCGCTGTTCGTCACATCGATCTCCGCCTGCAGTTGGACCCAGACGACAAGCAGCAGAAGTCGGACAGAGCGCCGAAAATGCGGGAACTGTGAAAGTGTGCTGTGGTGGTTTTTTTGCGGGTAGCGGGAAGTCGGTACGTTTCCGGACACAAGTTACTATGATAAGCTTAACCGTTGGTCCCCACTGCAAGCCCTCAAAGTATGTAATGGGAATTTAGAAACACTCTGTATAATTTTGAAGATTCAAGTATTGGAAAAATATATCGTCCTGTGAGTTGGACTCCGTCAGTTTTTGCTTATTATATATTTGTGATTATGTAGAGATCAATGATTTAGTAACTTCTGTAACATGCTGAAAAAAATAATGTAATTGTTATTTTGTTCGAATTGTATACATGTTATGTAACGCCGACTGAAGTGCTGTTCCGATACTCCAGAAGAATTCTATATTATTACCTATTCACATGACCGATAACTGTTCCTTTATAGACGTGATATTTCCTCAAGAGATCTGGAGGAAGTCCGACATTCAAGAAACACGTGAACATGTCCGACATAGGAGTGTAAAGTGTTAATAATGCGCAGTTGCGTATATCTACAGTACATAGCAAGGGCATGCCTGTTCTTCTTCCTTTATTTAGAACCTTGCTGTGCTCTACTACGTTCAGCTACCCTTTTCAGTCACACATCCTGTGGAATATTAATTCATATACTGAAGGCAACGCCTTGTCGATGCAGCCACTCTCCTCTGCCATTTGCTGTCTTCTTCATTTTTATGTAATTGTCACATCCTAGTCTCTTTTTGATGTCTTGCAAGTACACCTTCCTACGTCATCCTCTTCCTTTCTTCCGCAACACTTTCCCTTCAACAATGTCAATGACGAAAGTGGTGTCTATTTATACATGTCCAATAAATTGCTTTTTCCTCTTTTTCCATGTTAATAATTTTTTCTCTTTATGAACTTCCTTTTAAACTTCCAGGTTGGTTTTTCTTTCCATCCAGCTCTTTCTTATAATTATGCGCCATGTCCACATTTCTGCAGCTTCCAGGCGGTTCCTTTCCAATCCACCCAGAGTCCAACTTTCACTTTCGTAGAGTAATGTACTCCATACAAATGACATTACAAATAATTTTCTGACATCTATATTCAAATTTTTCATGGTTGAAATGTTTTTATTTCTCATAAATTTCTTTTCTGCTACTGCTACTTTTCTGTGCCTGAACATCATTCCCAAGTGATTTTGGTCGCTTTCATGATACCCTGCTGCTTACGAGTTCTTTAAGAATCCTGCTACAGATTCTTTTGTAGTCATTTTCTCGTAATATTAAAACTGCTTCTAAATGTTCTTGGCGACTCGTATCACCGCTGAAGATTTACTGCGTTTATTACACACATCAGAGAATTAGAATAAACTCTTTGTTTCCATTTCCTGCATCAGGTGTATCTCTCACCACGAAGAGTTAGAAGGAAGAACTTCTACAAATGGAATGACGTTGTGTGATCTAAGTTAAACTCATCAGCTTTCTACTGGAACACATACGGTTTGGAGCCAAGAACTGTCGTATATTATCGATTTATATGCTTTATAGTTCCACTGTTCCAAATAGCCAGTGAATCTTCGTGCTTTATTAGTGGACTGGGAACGTTGGCGGGCCGTAAGAGTACTTACACTATACAGCATACATTAATTAATCACTCGTCAGATTTCTGGAATATACTGTATAGTCAAATGTACAGATTCATATTTATCCTAGACTAGCAAATGTACCCGTGCTTCGCTACGGTATTCTACATTGTATACGGATATCGACGTAAATACTGTGCGTTCATCAAATGAGATTGTTTTAAAATTGCATGTCTCTTAGCCTTATCCGAGAAATAGCATGGGGAGGTCCACATACGTTGTTTCCAATGTAAAGTGAGGGTTGCGGAGTTGTGATGATAGCGGCAGGCTCACTTGCCTACTGCCATTCACAATCGAGTTGGCAAGTTTACATTATAATTGCAGGCCCCAATCCCTACTGCGCGGTCACAATCGTTTTGGGGAGTTTTAGTTACAATGGCAGACCCATTTCCTACTTTCAGACAGGTTACAGTTGAGGAGTTTTTATTATAATACCAGGCAACTTCCCTACCACCAGTCAAAATTGAGTTGTGCAGTTATCATTATAATGACAGTCGCTTTTTACTGCTGCTAGCCAGCTTACTGCCAGTCACACAGAATTAGTGAGTTTCCATGAAAATAGCAGGCCACTATGCCTAATGCTAGTCAAATTTTAGATTGGAACATTTGTTTATAATGGCGGGCACCCTGGCCTAGAGCCAAACACAATAGAGTAGGGGACTTTCGAACAAAACTGCATGGTCCCTTGCCTTCTGCAAGACAAATCGAAAAGTGAATTATTCATTAAAATGGTAGGCCCTCCTTACTAATGCCAGTTACACAGGAGTTGGAGAAGGACCCCATTCCTACTGCCAGCAGTCAAAGTCGTTGTAGGGAGTACTGATTACAATAGCAGACACATCCTTTCTCGATCGCTACAAATCGACATCAATGAATATATACAGATGGACATCCGAAAGTATATGAATGTTTACAATATTGCGGACCTTCATTTACAGATTAACTGCTGCTAAACGGTACGTCATATCGACAAAGGATCGTACCGTAAGGAGCAGTATTTAGTGATCTAAATGGCTGGTCCTATGATATTTTCTCGCATCTAATCTATTCATGGGTCAGATTGAATCAGAAATGTTGAATAGGTTGAAATTTGTGTAAGAATATCTTACATTGCATTACTTTTAGGATAATTACGTGACATAGCATTTGGCTCACATATGGGTACTGGGCGGGCCAATGTTCGTGTAGAGTTTGATCATACTATCTTTCCTGTAAGTGATTGAAATGATGCACAAGAGAAGAAAAGGTTTGGAAATTAATTTCCATTAAGGCAGGTAGATTTCCATTAAGTTTTGTTGTGTGTATTTTGAGGGAGTGCAAAATCACGGTTTCGGTTTCGTATAAACCCCCAATTAGTTTAGGGATTTAGAAACAATATTTGCCCTAAAACCTCCCCAAAGGCCAGGTGGATTCTAAATATGAAGTTTGGTGGAAATATATCCAGTAGTTTTCAAGTTAGAGAAAGACAAACAGACCAACAAACAAACAAACAAACTAACTAACTAACTAACAGACACCAAGGAAACCTACCCTCGGACAGATGGATGCTATATATAAAGTTTGGTTCAAATATCTTGTTAGTTTTCAAGTTGTAAGAAGTACGCTTTACACGCACCCGCTCTTGCGTAAAGTCCGCTGGGATTTGTACCGAAAAACGGTCCGTTAATGATATCTCCCTTACTAAATCCTGTTATCGAAATGATGCACATGAGAAAAAAAGGTTTAGAAATTAATTTTCATTAAGGCAGGTTGATTTCCATTAAGTTCGGTTGTGTATACTTTGAGGGAGTGCAAAATCACGGTTTCGGTTTCGTAAAAATCCCCACTCAGTTCAGGGATTTAGAAACGATATTTGCGCTAAAACCTACCCAAGGACAGGTGGATACTAAATATGAAGTTTGGTGGAAATATATATTTAGTAGTTTTCAAATTATAGAAGGACAGACAAACACACAAACAGACAAAGAGACAAAAAAACAGACAGACACCAAAGCCAAAAATGATGCAGATGGTCATTATTACACCTGAAACGGATAACTGTACGGAAATTTCGCCAAAATAATCAATGTACAGACACACGGTCGTTACGATTTTATTTTTTGCGCTAAAACCTACCCAAGGACAGGTGGATTCTAAATATGAAGTTTGGTGGAAATATATCCAGTAGTTTTCAAGTTATAGAAGGACAGACAAACAGACAAACAGACAAACAGACACCAAAGCTAAAAATGATGCAGATGGTCATTATTACACCTGAAGCGGATAACTGTACGGAAATTACGCCAAAATAATCAATGTACAGACACACGGTCGTTACGATTTTATTTATATATATGACGGATAAGCATGGGCACGTTGAAAAGTGCAGACTTCCACTTCGAGATTCATATCCCCTAAACGGCTCATGATATTAAGAAACGGTTTGCGCCATCAGACGCCTCATTTATCGCTCTAAATGTTTGTTTCTAAACCATATCCTCGTATCTCCCATATTAAGGGGGTAAATTGAGTTCAAATATTGAATAGGGTGAAATTTGGGTGCATTTTTAACATTTTACATTACATTTTGCCTACTTATGTATAAGCTAGAATCATGAAATTTGGTACACATATGTCCCTTAATCGTGCCAATGTGCACACCTAACGCGATCATCCTATCATTCTTATAAGTGTGTCAAACATTGAAATTTACTTGTAAAAATCACCAAATTTACGAACAATCCAGAAATACGGCCAAATTTAACGTATAAGGGAGAGAGATACGACAAAATGTCACAGGACCAAAGTTGTAGATCACTCCGAATTGAAGGGACATTGTGCCATCCGTTTTGTGATACGACTTACCGTTTAGCCAAAAAATAGCTCAAAAGGAATGTCTGCACAGTCATTAAAATTGCCTCCATATTTCGATATCTTTGGGGGTAAAAAGTGAAAAATTTGAACATCTTGGAATTTTCCCATCCGTTAGGGACCTAAAGCTATATATTCACCAAATTTCAATTGTCTACCTCGTCTGGCAGGTTGTGCCGCCATCTTGATTTGGGGGGATAGGGGATAAAAATGAGGAAATTCCCGAAACTTTTTAAGCCCACGAAACCTATAGGTTATCGTTTTGGATATACTATACGACTTTGTTCTTATGCTGAGCCCAAAATTTGAGCCCCCCAGCGTGCCCCCTTCAGGGAATTTTGAGAATTTCCGATTTTTCTAGGGATCCTGGGGTCATCAGTTTCCCTCGTACCAAGTTTCAAATTTCTGAGATTTCTGGAAGTGCCTCATTAATTCACGTCTTTTTTCATTTTTAAATATTTATATATACATCGCTCCAGCCCGACTTGCTTTTATATATATAGATGACGGATAAGCATGAGCACGTTGAAAAGTGCAGACTTCCACTTCGAGATTCATATCTCCTAAACGGTTTATGATATTAAGAAACGGTTTGCGCCATCAGACGCCTCATTTATCGCTCTAAATGTTTGTTTCTAAACCATATCCTCGTATCTCCCATATTAAGGGGGTAATTTGAGCTCAAATGTTGAATAGGGTGAAATTTGGGTGCATTTTTAACATTTTACATTACATTTTGCCTACTTATGTATAAGCTAGAATCATGAAATTTGGTACACATATGTCCCTTAATCGTGCCAATGTGCACACCTAACGCGATCATCCTATCATTCTTATAAGTGTGTCAAACATTGAAATTTACTTGTAAAAATCACCAAATTTACGAACAATCCAGAAATACGGCCAAATTTAACGTATAAGGGAGAGAGATACGACAAAATGTCACAGGACAAAAGTTGTAGATCACTCCGAATTGAAGGGGCATTGTGCCATCCGTTTTTGATACGACTTACCGTTTAGCCAAAAAATAGCTCAAAAGGAATGTCTGCACAGTCATTAAAATTGCCTCCATATTTCGATATCTTTGGGGGTAAAAAGTGAAAAATTTGAACATCTTGGAATTTTCCCGTCCGTTAGGGACCAAAAGCTATATATTCACCAAATTTCAATTGTCTACCTCGTCTGACAGGTTGTGCCGCTATCTTGATTTGGGGGGATAGGGGATAAAAATGAGGAAATTCCCGAAAATTTTTAAGCCCACGAAACCTATAGGTTATCGTTTTGGATATACTATACGACTGTGTTCTTATGCTGAGCCCAAAATTTGAGCCCCCCCAGCGTGCCCCCTTCAGGGAATTTTGAGAATTTCCGATTTTTCTAGGGATCCTGGGGTCATCAGTTTCCCTCGTACCAAGTTTCAAATTTCTGAGATTTCTGGAAGTGCCTCATTAATTCACGTCTTTTTTCATTTTTAAATATTTATATATACATCGCTCCAGCCCGACTTGCTTCTATATATATAGATGACGGATAAGCATGAGCACGTTGAAAAGTGCAGACTTCCACTTCGAGATTCATATCTCCTAAACAGTTTATGATATTAAGAAACGGTTTGCGCCATCAGACGCCTCATTTATCGCTCTAAATGTTTGTTTCTAAACCATATCCTCGTATCTCCCATATTAAGGGGGTAAATTGAGTTCAAATGTTGAATAGGGTGAAATTTGGGTGCATTTTTAACATTTTACATTACATTTTGCCTACTTATGTATAAGCTAGAATCATGAAATTTGGTACACATATGTCACTTAATTGTGCCAATGTGCACACCTAACGCGATTATCCTATCATTCTTATAAGTGTGTCAAACATTGCAATTTACTTGTAAAAATCACCAAATTTACGAACAATCCAGAAATACGGCCAAATTTAACGTATCAGGGAGAGAGATACGACAAAATGTCACAGGACCAAAGTTGTAGATCACTCCGAATTGAAGGGACATTGTGCCATCCGTTTTGTGATACGACTTACCGTTTAGCCAAAAAATAGCTCAAAAGGAATGTCTGCACAGTCATTAAAATTGCCTCCATATTTCGATATCTTTGGGGGTAAAAAGTGAAAAATTTGAACATCTTGGAATTTTCCCGTCCGTTAGGGACCAAAAGCTATATATTCACCAAATTTCAATTGTCTACCTCGTCTGGCAGGTTGTGCCGCCATTTTGATTTGGGGGGATAGGGGATAAAAATGAGGAAATTCCCGAAAATTTTTAAGCCCACGAAACCTATAGGTTATCGTTTTGGATATACTATACGACTGTGTTCTTATGCTGAGCCCAAAATTTGAGCCCCCCCAGCGTGCCCCCTTCAGGGAATTTTGAGAATTTCCGATTTTTCTAGGGATCCTGGGGTCATCAGTTTCCCTCGTACCAAGTTTCAAATTTCTGAGATTTCTGGAAGTGCCTCATTAATTCACGTCTTTTTTCATTTTTAAATATTTATATATACATCGCTCCAGCCCGACTTGCTTTTATATATATAGATGACGGATAAGCATGAGCACGTTGAAAAGTGCAGACTTCCACTTCGAGAATCATATCTCCTAAACGGTTTATGATATTAAGAAACGGTTGCGCCATCAGACGCCTCATTTATGGCTCTAAATGTTTGTTTCTAAACCATATCCTCGTATCTCCCATATTAAGGGGGTAAATTGAGTTCAAATATTGAATAGGGTGAAATTTGGGTGCATTTTTAACATTTTACATTACATTTTGCCTACTTATGTATAAGCTAGAATCATGCAATTTGGTACACATATGTCCCTTAATCGTGCCAATGTGCACACCTAACGCGATCATCCTATCATTCTTATAAGTGTGTCAAACATTGAAATTTACTTGTAAAAATCACCAAATTTACGAACAATCCAGAAATACGGCCAAATTTAACGTATAAGGGAGAGAGATACGACAAAATGTCACAGGACCAAAGTTGTAGATCACTCCGAATTGAAGCGACATTGTGCCATCCGTTTTGTGATACGACTTACCGTTTAGCCAAAAAATAGCTCAAAAGGAATGTCTGCACAGTCATTAAAATTGCCTCCATATTTCGATATCTTTGGGGGTAAAAAGTGAAAAATTTGAACATCTTGGAATTTTCCCGTCCGTTAGGGACCAAAAGCTATATATTCACCAAATTTCAATTGTCTACCTCGTCTGACAGGTTGTGCCGCTATCTTGATTTGGGGGGATAGGGGATAAAAATGAGGAAATTCCCGAAAATTTTTAAGCCCACGAAACCTATAGGTTATCGTTTTGGATATACTATACGACTGTGTTCTTATGCTGAGCCCAAAATTTGAGCCCCCCCAGCGTGCCCCCTTCAGGGAATTTTGAGAATTTCCGATTTTTCTAGGGATCCTGGGGTCATCAGTTTCCCTCGTACCAAGTTTCAAATTTCTGAGATTTCTGGAAGTGCCTCATTAATTCACGTCTTTTTTCATTTTTAAATATTTATATATACATCGCTCCAGCCCGACTTGCTTCTATATATATAGATGACGGATAAGCATGAGCACGTTGAAAAGTGCAGACTTCCACTTCGAGATTCATATCTCCTAAACAGTTTATGATATTAAGAAACGGTTTGCGCCATCAGACGCCTCATTTATCGCTCTAAATGTTTGTTTCTAAACCATATCCTCGTATCTCCCATATTAAGGGGGTAAATTGAGTTCAAATGTTGAATAGGGTGAAATTTGGGTGCATTTTTAACATTTTACATTACATTTTGCCTACTTATGTATAAGCTAGAATCATGAAATTTGGTACACATATGTCACTTAATTGTGCCAATGTGCACACCTAACGCGATTATCCTATCATTCTTATAAGTGTGTCCAACATTGCAATTTACTTGTAAAAATCACCAAATTTACGAACAATCCAGAAATACGGCCAAATTTAACGTATCAGGGAGAGAGATACGACAAAATGTCACAGGACCAAAGTTGTAGATCACTCCGAATTGAAGGGACATTGTGCCATCCGTTTTGTGATACGACTTACCGTTTAGCCAAAAAATAGCTCAAAAGGAATGTCTGCACAGTCATTAAAATTGCCTCCATATTTCGATATCTTTGGGGGTAAAAAGTGAAAAATTTGAACATCTTGGAATTTTCCCGTCCGTTAGGGACCAAAAGCTATATATTCACCAAATTTCAATTGTCTACCTCGTCTGGCAGGTTGTGCCGCCATTTTGATTTGGGGGGATAGGGGATAAAAATGAGGAAATTCCCGAAAATTTTTAAGCCCACGAAACCTATAGGTTATCGTTTTGGATATACTATACGACTGTGTTCTTATGCTGAGCCCAAAATTTGAGCCCCCCCAGCGTGCCCCCTTCAGGGAATTTTGAGAATTTCCGATTTTTCTAGGGATCCTGGGGTCATCAGTTTCCCTCGTACCAAGTTTCAAATTTCTGAGATTTCTGGAAGTGCCTCATTAATTCACGTCTTTTTTCATTTTTAAATATTTATATATACATCGCTCCAGCCCGACTTGCTTTTATATATATAGATGACGGATAAGCATGAGCACGTTGAAAAGTGCAGACTTCCACTTCGAGAATCATATCTCCTAAACGGTTTATGATATTAAGAAACGGTTGCGCCATCAGACGCCTCATTTATGGCTCTAAATGTTTGTTTCTAAACCATATCCTCGTATCTCCCATATTAAGGGGATAAATTGAGTTCAAATATTGAATAGGGTGAAATTTGGGTGCATTTTTAACATTTTACATTACATTTTGCCTACTTATGTATAAGCTAGAATCATGAAATTTGGTACACATATGTCCCTTAATCGTGCCAATGTGCACACCTAACGCGATCATCCTATCATTCTTATAAGTGTGTCAAACATTGAAATTTACTTGTAAAAATCACCAAATTTACGAACAATCCAGAAATACGGCCAAATTTAACTTATAAGGGAGAGAGATACGACAAAATGTCACAGGACAAAAGTTGTAGATCACTCCGAATTGAAGGGACATTGTGCCATCCGTTTTGTGATACGACTTACCGTTTAGCCAAAAAATAGCTCAAAAGGAATGTCTGCACAGTCATTAAAATTGCCTCCATATTTCGATATCTTTGGGGGTAAAAAGTGAAAAATTTGAACATCTTGGAATTTTCCCATCCGTTAGGGACCTAAAGCTATATATTCACCAAATTTCAATTGTCTACCTCGTCTGGCAGGTTGTGCCGCCATCTTGATTTGGGGGGATAGGGGACAAAAATGAGGAAATTCCCGAAAATTTTTAAGCCCACGAAACCTATAGGTTATCGTTTTGGATATACTATACGACTGTGTTCTTATGCTGAGCCCAAAATTTGAGCCCCCCCAGCGTGCCCCCTTCAGGGAATTTTGAGAATTTCCGATTTTTCTAGGGATCCTGGGGTCATCAGTTTCCCTCGTACCAAGTTTCAAATTTCTGAGATTTCTGGAAGTGCCTCATTAATTCACGTCTTTTTTCATTTTTAAATATTTATATATACATCGCTCCAGCCCGACTTGCTTTTATATATATAGATGACGGTTAAGCATGAGCACGTTGAAAAGTGCAGACTTCCACTTCGAGAATCATATCTCCTAAACGGTTTATGATATTAAGAAACGGTTTGCGCCATCAGACGCCTCATTTATCGCTCTAAATGTTCGTTTCTAAACCATATCCTCGTATCTCCCATATTAAGGGGGTAAAGTGAGTTCAAATATTGAATAGGGTGAAATTTGGGTGCATTTTTAACATTTTACATTACATTTTGCCTACTTATGTATAAGCTAGAATCATGAAATTTGGTACACATATGTCCCTTAATCGTGCCAATGTGCACACCTAACGCGATCATCCTATCATTCCTATAAGTGTGTCAAACATTGAAATTTACTTGTAAAAATCACCAAATTTACGAACAATCCAGAAATTCGGCCAAATTTAACGTATAAGGGAGAGAGATACGACAAAATGTCACAGGACCAAAGTTGTAGATCACTCCGAATTGAAGGGACATTGTGCCATCCGTTTTGTGATACGACTTACCGTTTAGCCAAAAAATAGCTCAAAAGGAATGTCTGCACAGTCATTAAAATTGCCTCCATATTTCGATATCTTTGGGGGTAAAAAGTGAAAAATTTGAACATCTTGGAATTTTCCCATCCGTTAGGGACCAAAAGCTATATATTCACCAAATTTCAATTGTCTACCTCGTCTGGCAGGTTGTGCCGCCATCTTGATTTGGGGGGATAGGGGATAAAAATGAGGAAATTCCCGAAAATTTTTAAGCCCACGAAACCTATAGGTTATCGTTTTGGATATACTATACGACTGTGTTCTTATGCTGAGCCCAAAATTTGAGCCCCCCCAGCGTGCCCCCTTCAGGGAATTTTGAGAATTTCCGATTTTTCTAGGGATCCTGGGGTCATCAGTTTCCCTCGTACCAAGTTTCAAATTTCTGAGATTTCTGGAAGTGCCTCATTAATTCACGTCTTTTTTCATTTTTAAATATTTATATATACAGCGCTCCAGCCCGACTTGCTTTTATATATATAGATGACGGATAAGCATGAGCACGTTGAAAAGTGCAGACTTCCACTTCGAGAATCATATCTCCTAAACGGTTTATGATATTAAGAAACGGTTTGCGCCATCAGACGCCTCATTTATCGCTCTAAATGTTTGTTTCTAAACCATATCCTCGTATCTCCCATATTAAGGGGGTAAATTGAGTTCAAATATTGAATAGGGTGAAATTTGGGTGCATTTTTAACATTTTACATTACATTTTGCCTACTTATGTATAAGCTAGAATCATGAAATTTGGTACACATATGTCCCTTAATCGTGCCAATGTGCACACCTAACGCGATCATCCTATCATTCTTATAAGTGTGTCAAACATTGAAATTAACTTGTAAAAATCACCAAATTTACGAACAATCCAGAAATACGGCCAAATTTAACGTATAAGGGAGAGAGATACGACAAAATGTCACAGGACCAAAGTTGTAGATCACTCCGAATTGAAGGGACATTGTGCCATCCGTTTTGTGATACGACTTACCGTTTAGCCAAAAAATAGCTCAAAAGGAATGTCTGCACAATCATTAAAATTGCCTCCATATTTCGATATCTTTGGGGGTAAAAAGTGAAAAATTTGAACATCTTGGAATTTTCCCGTCCGTTAGGGACCAAAAGCTATATATTCACCAAATTTCAATTGTCTACCTCGTCTGGCAGGTTGTGCCGCCATTTTGATTTGGGGGGATAGGGGATAAAAATGAGGAAATTCCCGAAAATTTTTAAGCCCACGAAACCTATAGGTTATCGTTTTGGATATACTATACGACTGTGTTCTTATGCTGAGCCCAAAATTTGAGCCCCCCCAGCGTGCCCCCTTCAGGGAATTTTGAGAATTTCCGATTTTTCTAGGGATCCTGGGGTCATCAGTTTCCCTCGTACCAAGTTTCAAATTTCTGAGATTTCTGGAAGTGCCTCATTAATTCACGTCTTTTTTCATTTTTAAATATTTATATATACATCGCTCCAGCCCGACTTGCTTTTATATATATAGATGACGGATAAGCATGAGCACGTTGAAAAGTGCAGACTTCCACTTCGAGATTCATATCTCCTAAACGGTTTATGATATTAAGAAACGGTTTGCGCCATCAGACGCCTCATTTATCGCTCTAAATGTTTGTTTCTAAACCATATCCTCGTATCTCCCATATTAAGGGGGTAATTTGAGCTCAAATGTTGAATAGGGTGAAATTTGGGTGCATTTTTAACATTTTACATTACATTTTGCCTACTTATGTATAAGCTAGAATCATGAAATTTGGTACACATATGTCCCTTAATCGTGCCAATGTGCACACCTAACGCGATCATCCTATCATTCTTATAAGTGTGTCAAACATTGAAATTTACTTGTAAAAATCACCAAATTTACGAACAATCCAGAAATACGGCCAAATTTAACGTATAAGGGAGAGAGATACGACAAAATGTCACAGGACAAAAGTTGTAGATCACTCCGAATTGAAGGGGCATTGTGCCATCCGTTTTTGATACGACTTACCGTTTAGCCAAAAAATAGCTCAAAAGGAATGTCTGCACAGTCATTAAAATTGCCTCCATATTTCGATATCTTTGGGGGTAAAAAGTGAAAAATTTGAACATCTTGGAATTTTCCCGTCCGTTAGGGACCAAAAGCTATATATTCACCAAATTTCAATTGTCTACCTCGTCTGGCAGGTTGTGCCGCCATTTTGATTTGGGGGGATAGGGGATAAAAATGAGGAAATTCCCGAAAATTTTTAAGCCCACGAAACCTATAGGTTATCGTTTTGGATATACTATACGACTGTGTTCTTATGCTGAGCCCAAAATTTGAGCCCCCCCAGCGTGCCCCCTTCAGGGAATTTTGAGAATTTCCGATTTTTCTAGGGATCCTGGGGTCATCAGTTTCCCTCGTACCAAGTTTCAAATTTCTGAGATTTCTGGAAGTGCGTCATTAATTCACGTCTTTTTTCATTTTTAAATATTTATATATACATCGCTCCAGCCCGACTTGCTTTTATATATATAGATAGATGACGGATAAGCATGAGCACGTTGAAAAGTGCAGACTTCCACTTCGAGATTCATATCTCCTAAACAGTTTATGATATTAAGAAACGGTTTGCGCCATCAGACGCCTCATTTATCGCTCTAAATGTTTGTTTCTAAACCATATCCTCGTATCTCCCATATTAAGGGGGTAAATTGAGTTCAAATGTTGAATAGGGTGAAATTTGGGTGCATTTTTAACATTTTACATTACATTTTGCCTACTTATGTATAAGCTAGAATCATGAAATTTGGTACACATATGTCCCTTAATCGTGCCAATGTGCACACCTAACGCGATCATCCTATCATTCTTATAAGTGTGTCAAACATTGAAATTTACTTGTAAAAATCACCAAATTTACGAACAATCCAGAAATACGGCCAAATTTAACGTATAAGGGAGAGAGATACGACAAAATGTCACAGGACCAAAGTTGTAGATCACTCCGAATTGAAGGGACATTGTGCCATCCGTTTTGTGATACGACTTACCGTTTAGCCAAAAAATAGCTCAAAAGGAATGTCTGCACAGTCATTAAAATTGCCTCCATATTTCGATATCTTTGGGGGTAAAAAGTGAAAAATTTGAACATCTTGGAATTTTCCCATCCGTTAGGGACCTAAAGCTATATATTCACCAAATTTCAATTGTCTACCTCGTCTGGCAGGTTGTGCCGCCATCTTGATTTGGGGGGATAGGGGATAAAAATGAGGAAATTCCCGAAACTTTTTAAGCCCACGAAACCTATAGGTTATCGTTTTGGATATACTATACGACTTTGTTCTTATGCTGAGCCCAAAATTTGAGCCCCCCAGCGTGCCCCCTTCAGGGAATTTTGAGAATTTCCGATTTTTCTAGGGATCCTGGGGTCATCAGTTTCCCTCGTACCAAGTTTCAAATTTCTGAGATTTCTGGAAGTGCCTCATTAATTCACGTCTTTTTTCATTTTTAAATATTTATATATACATCGCTCCAGCCCGACTTGCTTTTATATATATAGATACAGTAGTACTGGTGTAGAAGAACGTATGTGTGTGGTTCCTTCTGAATAATACAATAAAAACAAACCGGTAGTGTTGCAGCCCATTAGGACCTTAGCGTACAAAAATGACTGATGCCAGCCTAAACGTCCTGCAGATACTCGAGTGTCTCTTGGTCAGCATTAAGACATCCTTAGCCGTTTTACTTCGCTTTACTGACTGGTCTCGCTGACTCTCGTATCAGGCACTTCCTCAGTCTCACGAGGCTGAATGAATCCCGTTCCAACCCTCCGTCCTGAATGAAAATACTTAGACAGGCCGCAATCCAAACCGGGGCCTCCGGGTAAGGTAATAATAATAATAATAATAATAATAATAATAATAATAATAATAATAATAATAATAATAATAATGTGCCGTTTAACAATCATTCATTTGCCATAGATTTTAATAGTAGGCGGATATACCAGACTTTTATCCTGAAATGGGTTTATTAAACGTGCTGGTAAATCTACCGACACGAGTCTGTTTCATTTTAAGATCACTAAAGGGCCAACCGATTTTGCCGAGATTCGATTCCTTAACTTTCATCAAAGGAGACGGCTGCCTTAACAACTGGTCAGAATGACCAAAAAAGAAAAAAAAATGAAAGTAATTTTACCGAGTGAGTAGGCCTTGTGATTAGGGTTGCGCAGCAGTGAGCTTGCATTTGGGAGACAGTAGGTTCGAACCCCACTGTCGGCAGCCCTGAAGATGGTTTTCCGTGATTTACTATTTTTACATCAGGCAAATGCTGGGACTGTGCCTTGATTAAGGCCACGGCTGCTCCCTTCCCACTCTTAGTCTTTTCCTATCCCATCGTCGCCATAAGACGATGTAAAGCAAATTCTTTAAAATATTCTGAAAGTAATTTTGATGCCTGTTTTAATTGAGGAATTAAATTGGGGTACATACTCATATAAAACGTTACAAAAATATGTGACGATTGTGCATCTTTATAGTGTTGTACAGTGTTAGGTATGTAAGTTTAAATGAAAGTATGAATCATTCATTAGCTAACAAAAAATGCCGCAGACAATTTGCCAGATAATGAATATTTCGAGAGGAGAGTTACTGTAACGATGAAATTAATAACATCAGTGTTTACTTTTCCACTATTATTCTTTATGATTAGTTAAGTCTGATTTAGTGGTACATTCTGCTTCGACATACATTATACAGTCATATTCCCACTTTAAATACTGGGCCGATGACCTTCGATGTTAGGCCCCTTAAAACAACAAGCATCATCATCATCAACTTTAAATACTCTATTATAGGTACCTGTATTCACAGACAGAAAATAGTTGAATCATGATTAAGATGAAAGAAATATTTTTATTTAATTGGATCGTTCATTAATTCTTTCATACATTCATTCTTTATTTCTCCTTGGCTCAATTGTCAGCGTTGAGGCCTTCGGTTCAGAGGGTCCCGGGTTTCACTTCTCCACTCTCTCTCTCTCTCTCTCTCTCTCTCACACACACACACACACACACACACACACACACACACACACACACACAGCACTAACAACCACGACAAAGTTCGCACCATTAAGTCCGAGAGCGTGAGGAAAAATGACGGAAGAATAATTCATTCATTCATTCATTCATTCGCAATTTTTCTTGTGAATTATTTAGGTGTTTAAAAGGAAGTTCAAACGTGGAGATCTACTATTAATTCTCGTGGCCTATCCATTCTGTTGCAAGCCTTTATCCGGAGGAATGCGTCGGCAAGAGAATGAGTGGTTTGTCGAGTTTCGCTGTGAACACCTTCTATTTTATTGTCTAACAGTAAATGACCATCTTTTCTTCTTTTAATTCAGTCTAAATTAATTTATTAACATTTCCTGAAACATAACACAGGACATGAATGGACATGCCTTGATGTATATCTTAATGTATATCATAATTAACTACATGTTTCCACGATGAAAGTAGACGATCAATCACATAACATGTTTGATAGTTGTCTTCCTTGCACCCAGTCATATGTTTCATGGCTTGATAGATCCAGCGTCCCGCTAGTTCTCTTTTTTCACCTCGTCTATCCATATTCCTCTACATCTTTGTACTTCAATGCTGCCGTCATCAATGGTCTTCTTCAAGTTGTCTTCTTGCCGATTAACTATGTAATCAAAGAATTGAACAATTATCTGGTAACAAATGGAGCACAGCCTTTTTCTCCACACTTAATTCACTGAGAATTGATTCGTTAGTTCTTTCCTAACGCGTACAGAAGGATGCTAATGACATCATGGAAAAAAATCTAATTTTACACTTGTTTTAAACATATTTATATGCAATTTGACTGACAAGGAGATGGATAACTGTAATATTAAAATCGGTTTTGATACAATATAGTTTGGGCAGTAATTGATTAAGGTGGTGAAAACCATCAAAATTAATTATGTGAATTAATCACAATTTAATAATATTCTGGAAAACTCGATCCTTATAAAACGCCTGCAATATGACGGTGTAGTTACCTTTTCATTTATAAAATGATATCTTTCTCAAATATTGTCCCTGGAAACATAATAATGTCAATAATTACACATTGATTCCATTACTACCTGTTAGCAGTGCCTTGGTAAGTTAAATTATATTTACCGACGAAATCTGTTTGCTCTGAGGTTAGTGCGCCAGATACATGAAACATAATGCACAAATCAGCGGCTAACAGAAGTATTTTGTATGCCTTGGCATAGCATTAGAGCATGTAGAACTGGTTGCTCAGAGCCAAACTTGATAAACTGTGCACACACAGAAGTCAAAATTATAATTTAACCTGCCAGGGATACATCAAACATATACTGCAAGGTGTATACATTAAACGAACACAAATAAAATGACATGTGCTCTGATTCGAATTACTAATTTATGGGGATGATTCCTTATTGTATAATGGGATAGCCAAATTAAATTATTTTGAAATGAAAGTCTTGGTTTTTAGTATTGAACCATAAGGGAATTGTATGTCAAATATACGCCAAATATTCGCCAATGGGATATGAGTGACATGGACATTGGCTTCTCCCCAAGGCAGTCGATGTTCGAATTTCATCCAGATATTTTTAAATGAAAAGTAACATCACGAGACTTCCTCTGCAAAATTGTAGACCCCATGCCCCATAATCCATTATTATTACTATTATAATTATTAGTCATGCCAAAGGTATCACGAGCAAATGAACAAAACCTAATGTTGATAGTTTTAAGTTCGGCTCTTCGACTGATTAGCGTAGCGGCCTTAGATTCAGAAGGTCTATAGTTCGATTCCTGGTAGGACCGGGGATTTTAGCCGCGTCTGGCAAATGACTCGGGGACTGGGTGTTGGTATTCGTCTTAATATACTCTCTTCATACATTCGCAACATGAAGAAGGGCATCTGGCGGTAAAACTAGACCAAAATCCCATCAGTTACCCACTAATTGGGGAACGTCTAAGATAAGAATTCATTGTGTTGATTTTAACTTCCTCTAACTACTTTTTCAGTCTTCGGAGACGCCGAGATGTCGGAACTTTGTTCGACAGGAATTATTTTACGTGCCAGTAAATCTACCACCGAAGTGAGCCGGGATCGAACCCGCCAACTTGGATTCAGGTCAGCGCTTCAACAGTTAGAACCACTCGCACTGACAATCCAAAATTAACGGTCTAGTAAAGCTGCACGTTACTGTTTGAATTATTCATGGAATGATGCAACATTTTTAAAGCACTATTTTTCCTTAGATGTAAGCTTACTGCAATTTATTGACTTTCTGTCCTCTTCTTTTTTCTAGTTTTATAACGTCACAACGCACATAGGCTTTTCACGACGTTGGGATGGGAAAAGACTAGGAATGAAAAGGTAGTGATCGTAGCTTTAACTCAGGTACAGCACCGGCATTTGTCTGGTGTGAAAATGGGCTGTCCCAAATGCTGAACGAACAGTGCCACTTAGCCAACTCACTCGGTATTTCCTTTCATTGTAATAAATAATATGCTGATATATTTAATAGGTTACATACGAGATTATATCCCAAAGTCTCCTGGACACACCACGATGACAACTGGAACCAAAAATCGGTGAACATCGAACAGGATTCATACCAGATTCCTCATCGCTCGTGGTGAAGTTAGGGCTTCTATTGCTTCTTACACTTGACCACATGAGGTAAAAAATAAATATGTACCTAATTTTATGGCAACTAGAACAGAAACAATAAACACGATAAAATGTTAAGATGTTAGGCAACATGTAGTGACGTAAATTTAGTGTAGAATACTAAAAGACTTAACTTAAAAAAGGAACAGATGAAATTGTAATATAAAATATACTAACAAAATATTTTTTTTTTAATCCGTAAATAATCTAACCTAAACATACTTAAACTTTTAGAACCTATGGTATAAATCAATAACAAATAATTTGTAGCAAAACTTTAGTCTAAAATTTTGTTGCATATAACTCAATCGAACGCGAATAATTATTCCATATACTGAAAGAAAATTGTGTATAGGCCTACCTCAAAACATTTTCAATCATAAAACAGGAACTAATAGAAACAAAGTTTGAAGTTAAATTCATGCGGAAAATCACACAATCCTTCAAAATCACAACCAGAGTAAGAAAGGAGATGGACTCTTGCCTTTACTCTCTAACTTAAAGGAACACAAGAATAGTACAAACTAAAATGAATCGAAAACTATGAAGCATCAGAAAGTTTCCAGGTTCAAAACTCAGACGAACAGAACAGACTCTGTAACAAACAAATCAAACAACACACAACCATTCAATGTGACACCAGGGAACACATATTAACATTTTATGGACAGATCAAAAGAATCACACAAACAATAGTCTAATTGTATGAAAACATACCTGAAAACCACTAGCAAAAATCTATGAAAATATGAACATTTCATTTGTGTAACGTTCCACTAACTACTGAATTTTTACGGTTTTCTTCGACTCCGATTTGCACGAGTTCTTTTGTGAGCTGGTAAATAAATCGACACAAGATTTGCGTATTTGAGCACCTTCAAATACCACCAGACTGAGCTGGAACCGAACTGTCCATTATGCCAGCGCTCAACCATGAGATTCTTGCGTTCAACTTGCTCTGTTATGTGCAATCCTAAATAAAAGACTGTGATACTTCTTGAAAGGTGAGGAACACAAAAACATGAGATATTTTACATTGAAATAATTAGTCAATCCTTTGTTCAAGAATAGTGAGCAGCAAGGGTGAAACTATAGGGGTTGTGTGAGAGAGACTCTAATAGAATGTTATGATGCCAATATAGCTGCTATTGCCGATAATATGTAGTGATTGTCTTTAGTGTGCTGGTATGTCTCTTACCGTTATTGTCACCCATATCAATATTATTGCTGTCAGGCAGGCTCAGCGGCATACACGGAGGCTTCCATTCATAGAATCAAAAGAAGCGTCATATCGTAGGACGAGTGAACGGGGCAAATCCTTTAATTTCAGAATGACACGCATATTTCAAGAACAATAATCCAGTGTGTTAATAAAGAATAAGAACACTATACGCTTTACACATGTACGAACACATTTTTCAGAAACTTGTTTTTATTATTACTACGTTCTATGACTCATAAGTAGGCCTATAGCTGAAGTATTATAATTTTCAATCTCATGATTTAATTTTTTTCGTAGTTTATTTTCTACTGTTTTCACTTTACACTTTTTCAAAGTGTTAAAAACTGCACTGAATTTTACTCAGTACGTCTTTGTATAATGCAGTCGCATGGCATGTCTGGTAGTGATATTAGTTAGTGTGAAATTTTATTCGTTACAATGTAAACTTAACACCATAGACTCCAAAACAGAGGAACAGCGTGGAGTTTTTTAAAGTTCATACCTTTAGGTTTTTCTCTGACGTATAACAAGGGTCACTTCATTCTTCAATTTAAGGCATACATCATTACAAATTCACATTCATTTGGCGTGTTTTTCAGTGTAGTGAGTTCTCTGAACATCGTTTCTTTTGAGTGTCTGCTCCATTGCTTATTTGTAACTAACACAACTTAAGGTCGTTCACAAATCGAAACGATGCATTAAGCCCTGAGACCGTCATTCTTTGATATTTTCCAGGGTGAGTGTCTCAAACAGTTGAAGCGCTGGCCTTCTGACCGCAAATTATCGGGTTCGATCCCGGCTCAGTCCAGATAGATGGCTCAAATACGCCAGCCTCATATCGTTTATAGACACGGAAAATAACTCCTAGATAACAAAATACCAGCACCTCTTCGTCTCCAAACACCGTAAATGGTAAATAGATGGACGTGAAACCAATACCGTAACACAGTTATTTTTGTTTCGCTCATTTTACTATTTTCAGATAAAATCTTCAAATACTGTATATCTTCACCATTTGCGATTAGATAATTGCTCAGTTAGACACCTGTTAACAAATATATTTTTTCATGAAAAAAGAGAGTAAAATTATGTTTCCCACCTCATACTCTCTTTTCGATGTGGTCTGTAATTGGCCCTCTTTCGTGCAAGCCTGTATGCGGGCGTATGAGCCATATTCTCAACTTCTTTTAGCGAAGAATATTAACCTACATCTTAGTTTTCCAGTGTGAGTAATATTTCTCTTTCCCTAGATGGAGAGTATTACGTAATTCCATTGAAAATATAGAGGAGAACATGGCTGTGACATCCCTTTTAGAGGGTAATAAGGTGAAGCAAATTCTCTCGGAGGATTACGTCAACCTGCCAGTTGAGTAGCTGTGAATTAAGATGTCTGATATAAATGAATGTGAGACTTACAGAACTCTTCCACAAAGATGAGCAGCAATAGAAACGAGGAGAGAGGATACGGATATGGGTCAGTAGGGAAAGGGCTTGGCTGCTAGCTCGGCCAAGATATGATGGAAGCTCCCAACTTTGTTGGCTGGGGTAGCGGAAGTCACAGGAACGCGGTCACTAGAACTGATGTATGTGTTGTGGTCTATATAAATAAATTATAATTTTGTCTACACACTTCAAATTTTAGATCATACTTCTTTTCTTTCGAGGGATTAGATATATAGAAGCAGAAAACAGGTTCATTTCAAATTTTGTCACACAATTTCTTGAAACTCTGAATTTATGTTCATTGATAGTAGAGTGATGCACTATGTTACGTATTATTTGATTAGTTTACGGTGGTATAGTACTATTGAGGGTACAAAAAAGAGAAATGTCACATTTAGCCATTAATATTAGCTGAATCCTGAAACAGAAAATCATGAAAATTGTCTACAATATAACTTTCTACCTTTTTTGTTTTATGCGTGTTTTACCGTACATAAGATTACGGAGATATTCGCAGTTATCATATTTTGCACAATTTTTCAAAAATCTCCAGCATTATTAGTTTTATCTGAAAAGCGTACACTTACCCGCACAAACATTGGCTGTCGCAGATGATTACTTTACTTTTGTGTTTGAAATAGGATGAACAGGTTGCGCAGGTGATAGGATGTAAAGATCATCCATCCGGCACCGGCTGTCCATAGTTTACGAATATCCTCGTGTTTTGTTAATGTAGAAAATAAAATACTTCTTTGCTAGTTAATTTTTGTGGTGTAGAGTGTACATAACAATGATTGTAGAAAATCTCGTTTCCAATCATTTATGTCTAATACTCTTTTCTACCGGATCGAGGGCTTTGAAAAAGAAGCAGTAATCCAGAAAGGAATGAGGCAAGGTTGCAGTTTGTCCCCCTACTCCTTTTTTGAATGTTTATATAGAACAGGCTATAAAGCAAATCAAAGAGGAATTTGGAAGAGAATTACAATCAAAGGAGAGGAAATCAAAACCCTGAGATTTGCCGATGATATTGTTATTTTATCTGAGAATACAGAAGATTTAGAGAAATTGCTGAATGGTATGGACACTGTCTTGAGGAAGGAGTATAAGATGTAAATGAATACGTCCAAAACAAAAGTAATGGAGTGCAGTCGAAGTCAGGTGATGCAGCAAAAATTGGATTAGGAAATTAAAAGAAATAGATGCATATTGTTACTAGGGTAATAAAATAACTAATGATGAAAGAAGTAAGGATGACATAAAATGCAGATTAGCACAAGCAAGGAAGGTCTTTCTTAATAAAAAGAAATTTGCTCACTTCAAACATCGATATAGGAATTATCAATTAACACTTACGTTTAAGCGTGGCATTGTATGGAAGTGAAACATGTACGATAACTATTTCAGAAAGAAGGAGAATAGAAACTTTCGAAATGTGGTGTTACAGAAGAACACTGAAAGTGTGATGGGTAGACCGAATCACGAATGAAGAGGTAGTGAATCGAATTGGTGAGAAGGGCAGAATTTGGAAAAATGTGACCAGAATAATGGATAGAAGGATAGGACACATATGAAGACTCCCCGGGCTTGTTGATGAAAGTGTAGATGGTGGGAACGGTATGGGTAGACCAAGGAATGAATATGGAAAGCAGGTTAGATCAGATGTAGGATGCAGTAGTTACGTAGAAACGAATAGGTTAGCACAGGATAGGGTGGCATGCAGTGCTGCATCAAACCAATCTGCGGGCTGGTGACTCAAGCAACAACAACTACTACTTTTTTACCGTGCGAGCTATAACAATGGAGCTATTCACAAATTTAAATAAAATGGCAGAGAGGGATTCATTTAATTGGAAATGTAGTAAGATATGTACACGATAGATTGAAATGGGTGTTCTCATCTTTCTCCCGCTTTATTACCATTTATTTATACAGTGCTACCAACATCAAAATGCAAACAAACTATCCTAAATCGGTGATAAGTTCCAGTAGACGGCTGCCGTTCCTCCACACCTGTCATTTGGCTCAGGCCGGAGTAAAAGGCAGCTTTTACAAAAGTCTGATTGAAGGAATTGTCTGCGCGGTTCGGGCTGTGAAGCTGTGATTTTGCATTTGGCAGGTGTTGGACTCGAAATCCACCTTCAACAGCCCTGAAGATGGGTTTCCATATTTTTCACCAGACAAATTCTAGGGCTGTACTTAAATTTATATCATGGCCATTTTCTTCCCGAACTTCGCTCTTTCCTATCCCATCGTCGCTACGTTAAAATGCTACCTGCAATAATAATAATAATAATAATAATAATAATAATAATAATAATAATAATAATAATAATAATAATAATAATAATAATAATAATAATACAGAAAGCGGATCACTATATGTGGCTGTGACAGTAGGGAAAATGCTGAAATATCAATAGTGCTGAGTATACTCTGTGCACGGAATTTGTGAAGTTAGGTCGCGCTTGACGTCATTCAGAAAAATACTGTTCCTGATCGCACATGCTTGCTTTAAGACCGCCACTCACAGAAAGGTTAAGCTACGCTATGCTAAGCAATCCGAAGCTATGTTGTACTATGTTACGAATAGAAAGCAAAGTTTAACTATGTTAGGTAGCCGTTTAAAGATAGCTCCTCAATTGTAATCACGTAGGCTGAGAGGACCTCGAACCAGCCCCCAGATCCAGGTAAAAATCCCTGACCTGGCCGGGAATCGAACTCGGGGCCTCCGGGTAAGAGGCTGGCACGCTACCCATACAGCGCGGGGCCGGCTACATGAAATTGGAGGGAGAATAATTCATGGTGAATTCCATCATTTGATTCAAGCATAGTGTGCAAATGCTGAAGAATTAAAAATTACTTTCATCTATACCAAGAACAGCTTCATGCACTTATCTCTCTTTTACTAAGGTTGATATTAATAAAAAAATCAATATGAAGTACCCAAATTATAAAATGCAGGGTAAAAATGTATGTGAAAGCAATAAGTGAAATGTACAATCAATGTTCAGAGCTTCTTTTATTTGTTGCCACAGTTGTCTTTCATGGTTATATCTCTTTAATAACTTGACAGGCAAGTGTATTTTTGTATCACTTCAATCAGCCTTTTATCCTTTGGTCGGCCTTCCATGATAATTAACAAGCACAGAAATAATTAAGCAATATAATAGCTGCCGTATTGCGGTAATTCACGAAAGCCACGCACATAAAACGACTGTTTGCTAGCCGCCGGGCAAAAAAGTAATTGTGCGCACGCGCGAAGCCAGCTGCAGCTATGAAAATCGCCTCCTTGGCGATCTGTAAAATTTAGCTTGGCATAGCTTAGGTTAGCGTAGCTTAGCATAGCAGTCTGTGTGTGTCAAGCCTTGTAACTTCATTGGAGCCATTTTTTTCGTTGGATTGCGTAGCATTGCGTAGCTTAGCTTAGCTCTCTGTGCGTGGTGGTCTTTACGCACTCCCAGCCAGTCAGCATCAACGCGATGCTACCTCTCTCGCTCTATTCCTTTCGCGCGCACTACTCACTGTACAAGCCATCTATGGCGCTGCTTGCGCAGAAGGCTTGTTTGTTATTGCCACTTCACAGGTTCCGTGAACGAAGTTTGGCACGTCTTTATGCTATGAAAGCATTTATTCATAGGATCAGACATGCTTCAATATCACTTTCTGATTCAGTAAAGAAACCAGTGACAAACTATTCCTCTCTTCATCTTGCCAAGTACCTCTCCTTACAAAGCCACCATTGATTTTTGTAGTTTCCGTAAAGCAGCATAACATTCGGTGGTGCTAATCGATCAACCTCAGAGTTGATGAACTGGCAGACAGAAATTCTGACCGACTGTGCAGCAAACCTGGGCGCAGATGAGAGTATCTCTTGAATTACGGTAAACAGCGAACCGGTGTATTTGAATCTATGTTAGCTTACTTGTGCTTTGATGTAGTCACCGTTCTTTTAATGAGATCTGGAAGCGACAAGTGCAACCCCGCACTAAAGGGGCATGTTCAATGCAACTTTTCCCTCAACTATGCTAATGACTAAACTTTCTGGCGTTCTTCTCTATACACTCATAAACTGACATGCAAATCAAACCATGCGATGAAACTCCTGTGAAAACCCCAACTAATAGAGACATCCCGTAATACGGGAAATTCTGCTGCACTTAAATATACTTTAATTAGGGATCTAAAGGCGCGTAGCATTGGTAGAGAACGATGAACATTATCATTAGAAACCCATCAGAAAAGAAGGGTAATAATGGGTTGCTACCTTCATTCAAATGCGAAGAATAGCCGAGACATAAGGGAATAGATACAATGGCATTTTGGAAAATTAGACTTGAATTAATATTTAGTAGTAGTAGTAGTGGTAATAGTAGTAGTAGTAGTAGTAAATTCTCAGAATATTGGAGGACGTTAAGCTAGTAACTTAGTCATTCCTTCTGTGAGTTGTTCTTGTTTTTCATTCTTTCCCAGAAGGCTTGTTTACGTTCAACCGACCACTTTGATTTGTACTGTTTTTATTGTGGTTGCTCTGATGTAACTTTCCAATTGTTTACTTTGTGCCTAAATATGTTTCTACCGGGCAAGTTGGCCGTGCGGTCAGGGGCACGCGGCTATGAGATTGCATCCGGGAGATAGTGGGTTCGAATCCCACTGTCGGCAGCCCTGAAGAGGGTTTTCCGTCGTTTCCCATTTTCACACCAGGCAAATTCTGGGGCTGTACCTTAATTAAGGCCACGGTCGCTTCCTTCCAACTCCTAGGCCTTCCTATCCCATCGTCGTCGTAAGATCTATCTGTGTCGGTGCGACATAAAACAACTAGCAAAAAAAAGGTCTCTTTTTAGGATGTCTGTTGAACTAATGGTTACGTTTTTGAGGTCCTTTCGAAGTTGTTGAGTTCTTAAGCGAGGTTACATAATCTGTTATCCTTTTTTGTCAATTGATTTTCTGGTAATCTTGTCAGATGGTCGAAGAATTTCAGTCGCCTTTTCCTAATGTCAATTTCGATGTTTGAGAACTTTTCTGTTGTTTTGATTGATTGTCCGCAGCCGTCTTAGTTGTATCTTGCTCCTAAGATTTTCCTAATGACCTTCCTCTCTTCTTCTTTGATCTCTTCAAGTTCTTGCTTTCTTTTAAGTGCCAGTGTGTCACTTGCGTAAAGGACTGTTGGTTTTATGACTGTAAAACCGAATTTTGTATGTCACGACATGGATTTTTTTGTTGTAGATGATTTGGACTAACCCGAATGCTCTTTTAATTATTTTTGAGACGAATTTGTTGTGAGATCTTTTTCAAGGCCTGTCGGTTCGATAACTCCGAGGTATTTAAAATAAGGGACTCTGTCAATTGTACCATATTTTGTTCTCAGGTACTTGATATCTGTCTTTGAATATAAGAATTTAGTTTTCTCGAACGACATCTGTAGTCCCACCTTTTCAGCACTTTATTTAAGTATCTTGAGCTGTTTAACGGCTATTTCCTCATCTTCTGTTAGTATCGCCAGATCTACAAAAGCGAGGTATGGTATGTAAAGGTTATCTTTGTGAAAGCGCAATTGAGTATGGTTTTAAGGTTAATTTGTTCGGGGCATGGCCTATTTGGTCTGAATCCTGCTTGACATTCAGCTGATTTGGGTTCTAATTGCTTTTGTGTTCTTTTCAGGAGACATGCTGACAATATTTTGCGGGTGAAAGATATAAGATAGATCCCTCTATAATTAATTACATCTGATTTGTCACCTTTTAAATGTAGTGGATGGCTTAGAGCAATCTTCCAGTCATCCGGGAGCTGTTCAGTTTGCCAAATGCTTTGAATTATTTGTGTAATTTCTTGGAGTGAATTTGGGCCTAAGTTTTACAAAAGTTCAGCTACAGTTTCGTCCTCCTCTGATGATTTGTTGTTTTTAAGTTTCTTAGTGGCTGTATTTTCGGGAATCTCTCTGTACGTTCTGAACAATTTAAAAGCTGAAAAAAATACGTGGCTAATTACTGGCGGTTTTCTTTATTTGTTAAGGCTAATTATCATTTTGTTTCCGAAAGCGAAGGTTCTGTGGAGAAAACCCTTTAATTTGGTTCGCAAAGGTCTTGTAAACGTCGAGTGTGTTTTAATTTTTGAAACCGTATTCAATTGACTTCAGTTGATCGTTGAAATATTTCCGTTTATTTTGTCTTAGGATCTTGGGTGCTTGTTTTCTAACTTCGAAAATTTCTTCTGTGTATCTTCTGATTTGTTGCAATTGTACTTTTGAAATGCCTTCTCCCTTTCTTTTAGTGCACTCTCGCATTTTTGATTACACTAAGGGTGTTTTGGTTTCTTGTGAAGAGGGATGAGATCTTTCGCCGTTTTGATGATCTTAGTTTGAAATTTCTCCCAATTCTCTGCATGTTGTTCTTCCCATTGTCCTGTTATTTTGAATCTTTGATTTTCCGTAGATCAAATTTTGGGATCATCAGCGTTTTCCTTATGAATTTTCTTTTGGTTGTGAATTTAATTTTGGTCCTAGTTAAATAATGATCCGAATCGATGTTAGCACCTCTGTGCACTTGCACGTCGTGAATTTCCTTTTGGTAATCGTACGATATTTCCATACGATTAATCTGAAATTCTCCTAAATGGTGGATGGGTGATTGCCATGTCTTTTGCTTTTTGGGACTTTTCTGGAGAGACGATGACATAATTTCAAGTTGTTTTGTTGGTATAACTCGATAATACGTTTACCATTATTATTGGTGAACCTGTGTGACAGATAGTCTCCCGCTGTCTTCTTGTATTTGCGTTCCCTGACAATTTGTGCATTGAAATCACCGAGTAGAATTTTCACGTCATCTTTTATGATTTTGGCTATCTCTGTTTCCAATTCTTCCCAGAATCTTACCGTTTTTTCAGGCTGTAACTTTTGTTGGTGTGTTTGATTCTTAAAGTTATAAGTCCATTGCTGATGGATTTCACCTCTTTTGTGGATTCTAAAACTTTTTTGTCTACAATGAAGGCCATATCAAATAGTGTCAATTTTCTTGTTTGTTCCACTTTTGAAGATCCTGTAATTATTTTTAGTCTATTGTTTCTGAATCTGTGAAACGTGTTTCTTGCAGGACCAGAATTTGGATTTTCTGCTTCGTAAGTTCTGTTGTGAGATTGTACAGTTTTCCTGTTTGATTCAGTGTCTTAATGTTGAAAGTGCCAATGTAAGTGTCTGTTTTCCATGGAAGTTTACCAGAGCACTCCGAGTTGCTCTCTCGTAGAAGTCCAAGCTCCCCAGAATCCGAATGCTTGGTTGCCACTTTATCGTGGGTGGATCGTCCACCTCGGGTAATGTTGTCTTTACATACACGAGTCATGATTGTTTGTAATCAACCTTCTAGCTTTCGCTAGTGACGTAGAACCAGGGATTGTGAGTCCCTGGAACATGTTTACAGCCGCACCTCTGGTGAACAGACGCTGACCACTTTGCCGCTTGCTACAAGTCAGACGCGAAGTGGTTTTGAATCGGTTCTTCCGCCCTCTGTGCCATTGGGATATATCCTCTTCTGTCGTTGAAGCCGTAGACCATTATTATTATTATTATTATTATTATTATTATTATTATTATTATTATTATTATTATTATTATTATTATTATTATTAGCTTCAAATACCACTGATTGAGTCGGGATTGAACCCGCCAACTTGAACTCAGAAAGCCAGCGCACTATCGTTTGAGCTACTTAGCCTGGCTTTTAAAGAAAATAGGGAACTCGCTTAGGGTTTATACTGAATAATAATAATAATAATAATAATAATAATAATAATAATAATAATAATAATAATATATCTTCCTCGAGGAATTCAGAGCATTACATAGAAATATTTCTTTTGTTAACATTTTCTATTTTCAGTAGTCGATAGTAGGCCTACTTGACTGTGTGTTCTTGTGTTTCTTATTGCTACTATACTATACTGACGGTAGGACTATTGATTACAGTCGTGTATCTTAAATGTCTTGGCTTGTAAAGGAAACTCATTACGCTAACATTTCCTCCTCCTGCTCGCAACAATTACCACCGTACTCTGCGAGCTGACAATACTAACAAGAAAGATTAATTGTCACTGGAGTGGATCGCTCAATTATCATCGTGCAAGGCTTGTTCTCACACTGACGCTCGATTTCCACTGCTTTACTGCAATAAAAGTATTCCTGACACATACTATTCTAAATGACACAGAAAACGCTATAGAGCAAGCTGTAGTCCTCAGGACACAAAATGAATACATGTTTCGTAGATACAAACCAGATTAAAAAGGAAGAACATTATTCTCAATTAAGTCTAATTCCTTTATCCATCTCATCTCATTAACTCAATAAAGACTTTCGGTTGAATAATAATAATAAAAATAATTTTATTGTGCTTTACGTCTTACTAACTACTTTTACGGTTTTTGGAGACTCCGCGGTGCCGGAATGTAGTCCCGGATGAGTTCTTTTAAGTGACAGTAAATATACTCGTATTTCGTTTAAAGACGCATATTCCTCACATACTAGCATTCCATCAACCAACCAATCAGTCATCACTGATCTGCATTTAGGCTGTCTCCAAGGTGGCAGATTTCCTATAAATTATTTACCTAGTATTTTCTTAAATGTCTACAAAGAACTTGGAAATTCATCGAACATTTTCCTTGATCAATTATTCCAACCCCTCTTTCCTCTTCCTATAAATGAATATTTGGCCCAGTTTGTCTTCTTCAAATTTCAATTGTATCTTCATATTATGACCATTCCCATCTTTATTTTTTAAATTTTTTTTGCTAGTTGCTTTACGTCGCACCGACACAGATAGGCCTTATGGCGACGATGGAACAGGGAAGGTCTAGGAGTGTGGAGGAAGCGGCCGTGGCCTTAATTAAGGTATAGCCCCAGCATTTGCCGGGTGTGAAAATGGGAAACCACGGAAAACCATTTCCAGGGCTGCCGACAGTGGGGTTCGAACCTACTATCTCCCGAATACTGGATACTGGCCGCACTTTAAAAGCTCCACTCAAGCCTATTCGTTTGCTAATGCCATTCCACGCTCTCTCTTCACTGACAGTTCGGAACATACCGCTTAGTCGACCAGTTCATCTCATTACTCTCAAGTCTCTCCACCCAAAAGTTTGCAACATTTTCGTAACGCTACTCTTTTATCGGAAATAACCCAAAACAAATATCGTGGTGCTTTCTTTTGGATCTTTTCCTGTTCACGTATCAAATAATCTTGGTGTGGGTCTCACAATCTGGAACCATGCTGTAACTGGGATCTTACCACAAACTTACATGCTCTCTCATTTACATTCCTACTACAACCCCTAAATATCCTCATAACTAACCTATGTGAAGAGGTCTATAACCTTGATGCACGACCTCGTTAATGTGAATATCCCAATAAAGATCTTTCCTTATGTTATCATCTAAGTACTTACAGTGATCCCTATGAGGTACTATCGCTCCATCAACACAGTAGTTGAATGTGAGAGGACATTTCCCTCTTGGTGAAGCTTATAACCTGTTTTCTCATCCCGTTTATCATCATGCCTTTTGCAGTTGCTCACAATCCTCTAATTTATTCATTACGCTATGCAGTAGGCCTATAATAAGATCCTCAAAAAGTGATTCAGTTCTTTACTTATATAATTTATATATAATGTACATATAGGAAAGCCAGCCCCGCGGTGTAGGGGTAGCGAGCCTGCCTCTTACCCGGAGGCCCCGGGTTCCATTCCCGGCCAGGTCAGGGATTTTTACCTGGACCTGAGGGCTGGTTCGAGGTCCACTCAGCCTACGTGATTAGAATTGAGGAGCTACTGACAATGAGATACCGACCCCGGTCTAGAAAGCCAAGATAACGGCCGAGAGGATTCGTCGTGCTGACCACACGACACCTCATAACCTGCAGGCCTTCGGGCTGAGCAGCGGTCGCTTGGTAGGTCAAGGCCCTTCAAGGGTTGTAGTGCCATGGGGTTTGGGGGATATATAAGAAAAGACAAAGATCCAACAATACTTCCTTGCGGACCCCACTCTAAATCATTACAATATTAGATAGCGTTCCGCCTACAATTTTCTGCGTTCTATTTTCACTAAATTTTGCCATTCATTCAGCTACATTTTGTCTAGTCCAATAGCCCTCATTTTCATTAGTAGACTCCTGTGATCTATCCTATCAAAAGGCTTCAGTGTCGAGTATTCACCACTAAACTCAACAGCTCCACCATCAGCTACTATAGACAAGAAGTGCACGAGGAAAATGAGGAGTGATGTAGTTCCCGGTTACTTCCTTGCTGAGTCAGAGGGTGCTGTTATATACCAGTCTACCAAGCCCACCAAAATGAATGCACTACCAATCCTACGAGTGACATTCTCACTCCATTCATATCAGGGACTGGCTCTATAAGGAATGGCGTTGGCGTTGTTAACATTGCCCGTATTGTACTTCAGTCGCTTTCATATTATTTTCTAAGTCAAGAATAAGACTGTCAGACAGATGAATGAAGGTAACACACTTGTTCTAGCCCATACCAGAAGACATAGTGCGCTGTGAATACTTTCACCAGAAGCAGCTATCGGCCTAGCGTGTGGCCTCCGAAGAGGCCTGGCGCACGTCTTTCTAGTTGACGCCTTTTAGGTGATCCTCGCGTCCATGAGGATGAGGTCCTAATTTATGATAATTTCTAATGCGGAAGACGGCACACACACACACACACACACACACACACACACACACACACACACACACACACACAGAGCCTCGAGTCGTCGGAATAAACCAATGAAGGTTAGAATCCCCAACCCGGTCGGGAATCGAACCCGAGCCCCCTTCGGCCAAAGGCCAGCACGCTAACCATTTAGTCATGGAGCCCGTTATTATTATTATTATTATTATTATTATTATTATTATTATTATTATTATTATTATTATTATTACCCGGCGAGTTGGCCGTGTGGTCAGGGGCACGCGGCTGTGAGCTTGCATCCGGGAGATAGTGGGTTCGAATCGCACTGTCGGTATACCTGAATATGTTTTTCCATGGTTTCCCATTTTCACACCAGACAAATGCTGGGGCTGTGCCTTAATTAAGGCCACGGCCGCTTCCTTCCAACTCCTAGGCCTTTTCTATCCCATCGCACCATAAGTCCTATCTGTGTCGATGCGACGTAAACCAACTAGCAAAAAAAATATTATTATTACCGGCTTACATCTTATTAACGACTTTTTTGGTTTTCAGAGACTCCAAGGGGCCGGAGTTTCGTTCCGTAGGACTTTTTACGTGCCAGTAATTCTACCGACAAGAGTTTGGCGCATTTGAGCAACTTCAAATACCACCGTACTGAGCCGAGATCGAACCCATCGACACTGTCGGTAGCCCTGAAGATGGTTTTCCGTGGTTTCTCATTTTCATATATGGCAAATTCTGGGAATGTACCTTAATTAAGAACACGGCCAATTCCTTCCAACGCATAGCCCTTTCCTATCCCATCGTCGCCATAAGACCTATCTCTGTCGGAGCGACGTAAAACCAATTGTAAAAAAAGGAACCCATCGACTAGGAATCAAACGTTAGCGTTCCATCATCTGAGCCACTCAGCCCAGCTGGCATCAATCATTTGTTATGTTTTTACATGTTGATCAAGTTCTGTGAAGCACATATCACTTTCTGGTGGGGCTTCATATTAATTATAGTGTGCTTTGTCTTCTAGAGCACTCAAAAATATTTTGAATATTACGATTTCACACGGTCTATGTCACGATACCTCAGACATGTTTACAGTATGCACTGTAGGCCAGTGTCTGAGATCCAGATCATGCTCCATATTTGTTCGATAGGAGTCATTTGTCGTGTAGGTTTGTTCAACATCATCACTTGTAAGATCGGTGGTATGTAGACAGCACGTGTAGGACTGAAGTAATCATGGCAAGAGTGCCAATTTCTGATATTGACCGCATTCGAAGCATGACAGTGCTATAAGAAAGACTGTAACAAGTGGATATCTCCACTCGTATTGGAGTGAGTCAGGGTGATGTTTCCAGAGTTAGGAATAGGTTCAGGTAGACTAAAAGGGTTGCTGATCGTCAACGGACTCATGCAAAACAACTAGCGAGGAGGATCGGTAGTTGTGGCTTTCATAGACCCACTGCTACGCCAGGATCTTCGGACGGCCAGAGCAGTATCCAGTCAGACAAGACCAAATCGGCTGCACGATGGAGAACTGATGCAAAAGCGGCCTGTGGCAAAAGCTTCTCTTAAACGACGATAGGGCAGCTCGTGTGAGACGGGCAACAACTCTTAGCCCGTGGCATCAGAAACGGAGGAAGCTTACGACTAGGTCACCATAAGCTCTCACCAATACAACAGGAGTATTAGAGTCTTGAGACGATCTGGTGAGGGATGGGTGTCGTAAAAGTTCCACTCAGTGAAATATCTGCTCACACGTTGTCCCGAAAGTTTTTCTCAGCAAAATATCAGCTCACACGTTGCCCCGCATAGACTTCCATCGTTTAGCTGACCTCGACTACTTTCTTACGAAGTTTACGCAGATACTGCTTCATTCCTGACCCGGTCTATTGACTGGAAAATAGACTGTAGATTTTAATTTATTCTGATTCTCATCACACTTTTCCTAGGCTTTGGACTAACTAAATAATTCAAATATATTTCACCTACTTAGGATGTTTAAAATCAGTTTATAAAACATTATTTTCGTCTTAGAAAGATTATTTTTCAAAGTCAGGTGTTCACGTTTTACGTACAACAAACACAGTGTATTCAGATCAAGCATCAGGTCATACGTCTTTACTGTGTTCTCGATTCTTCCATCCAACCTTCGGTATGCTGTTTTCCTTCTCTTTTCATCAAAATTTAAATGAGATTTCATATACGCGAGGGCTACATTTTCTGTTTCTTTCTTCAAGTGAAGCACCACGTCTCTGATTCTGAGATGTGATCGTCCTAGTAGGTTATTTAAGCGATTTTTCCAGCCTTCAAGAGCATTTACAGTTCGGTATCTCTTGAAGCATGTCCAAATCTCAAAAGGAATATCTTTTTATTTTTCCAACCATCTCTCCAGAAGATTTCAGTTAGCTTTGCGTTGACGGGAGCCTGCGATTGGATCTCTAACCAACCATCTATTATGTCTTCAAGTTTGAGTAAAACCAACTATGAGCACATTTGAATATGACGACGACTTTCCTCGTTTTCTCGGTATTCTCTTGTTAAGCCAAGCTTTTGTTCCTTCTTAATGCCGAAGTAGCAGTCATTCACTGGGACGGAAGGAAACAACACTTCTTTGAGAGCTGAAATTGCCGCATCTTAAAAATCAATTTTTATTCGGCAACCAAGCAAACACGATCGCTTTTCGTCTCTTCGTTGCTGTTCCCAAAATCAGCGTGGGTTGTGTCAATTTGGAAGAACTGTTTGCTTCAACTTTTAAACGTTCCGTTCATAAAAATGCTTCCATAAACCTGTAAGATCTCTCTTCTTTTTCTAGTTCAGAAGAGTAATTATTTCGCCTGGGATATCGTCTTTTAAAATAAAATTGTTCTCGCCTTGTCATTTTTAACAGTTATCCATCAAACACGATTTCCTCCCGAGTCGTCGGTTTCTTATCGTTGCCTTGTGCTGTATTTCTATGGTAGCATAGATCCTTCTAGAAGCTGACTGCCAGCTCTTCCGAGTAAATTTTTGCTATGAGTGTGTCTTCTTCTCTAGCTCATTTCTTTGCTGTAATCAAGCATTTTTAAAAATGGTTAAAATTTGTAAAATTGTGAGTAGTGAAAATGCTCAGTGACAAACAGACAGAGAGCACCTCAACTTCACAACATTATATATACATTGGTACCGTCCTCAACATAATTAAATGTTAGATATGTAAATTAATAGCACACCTGGTGTAAAATCGTCTCTACTTCGAGGCATCCTTCATCCGAGGCTCCAAATGAATGTTCAGTGACACTCATCACTTCGCTGTCCCTACTTTTCAGCGTCCCGTAACATTTTCATAGTTCACACGAGTTTTAGCCTTGGTTGTTGCAGGAATCTCCATAGTGCACCACAAAAAATCACAGCAGAAATGAAATTAAACGAATTGCTGATGGCGAAGGGGTGGGTCTGTAATTTACTCCCAGAGCGGTAAGTCGTACGCAGGTGCGCTGCAGGACCGGAATATGAGCGGAATATTCACAACATTACATTTGAGCGGAAATTTCACTAAGCCCACTTTTCATGCAACTTTGACGTATCCCTCTAATTCCTATCCAGGGTAACATGACTGGTCTGGCATTTAGAGAGAATATTCTCCAACCTGTGGTTACAGGATTTGCTACCGCTGTAGGCGAGGGCTGTACGCTAGTGGATAATAATATGTATAAGGATTAGGCCTATCATGGAAAAATTGTGTATGGAATTTTCTTCATACGATTATTTTTCAGGCAAAAATATTTCATTCGTTTAAATAAAATATATCTGAATGTAGCTTACTGTATACAGCAAACTCTCGATTATCCGAGTGTGTATTATCCGGTTTGCGGGTTATCCATCCACCCTCGGGTTTATTGTATTATTTTTATTTCATTTCCTTTATTTTCATCACGGCATTTTGAAGAGGCCTACATGAGAAATGCACGCTTCAAATTTGAGCACACTCTGTGTTGGCGGCATGCTTGTTCGAGAACTAAACACTAAACAATGTATTGTGTAGCAGTTCTTTGTTGGTATTTTGTAATAATAGTCATGGCTACGAAGCGAAAGAAAGGGATTTTAACTTTAACACAAAAGCTTCAACGAATTGAAAATTTCGAGAAAGTTGGATCAGTAGAGAAATAAACGTACAATTATGGGATTGGTTTTCAGACAATTAGAAACATTAAAAATAGCAAAGAACATTACTAATTATTTTTCGCCAAACGTTTTGAATACTTCGTATACTTTTTTGTACCTCAAGTGTTCTACCAACTATAGACGTAAATAATTTTAAATTGGACTAGTTTATTGACAAATGTGCTTATTGAATGTGTTAATTGTTTGAAATTATTGCATTTTCAATCAGTAGTGTATGGTCAGTAATATTAAAAGTTTCGTTGTGCAATAACATGCACAAAATCTTATTATCCGTATTCTCAGTTATCCGTGCGAATTTGTCCCTGATTAGCCCGGATAATCGAGAGTATGCTATATATAGAAAAGCTAATACACAGTGATTTTTAACATGCATTATAGCTACTAAATTCCACATTTTCAATAAATCTGTAATTTTAAACTTTGTAAAACATTAATTTTTAATGATTTCAAACGTTATCTCAAGTAGGTTCTGGGAATTCCTTTTTCTAATATTATAAGATATTCTCTGATAATTTCATGAAAACCCATGCATTAGGTAGAAATATTTGTTGATCTTCAGAATTTCCCCTTAAAGAATATCTCATGTGGAGTAGTTCGTGTTTAGGTAGAGAAAAGTGTAGGTTTACCAACATTTGCCCATCGAGAGCCCTAGCAACTCGCTGGCTTCTTTTCTGTTATCTAATTACCGTTGGCAGTGTTGCTAGTAGAAGTTACAAAGGTAATTCTATTATGTCAACTTTTGAACACTAGACCACATACAGTGGTGAGGCTAGGAGGCGAATTTTATCAGAATCCTGACTGCAAAGCGAGTAAGCTTGTTTATTTGCTTCCTCTCGGGAACAAGCCGTCACTCCGAGCAGAGCAGCCCCAAGGAGACAGACGTTGTGAATATCAAAAAGGAAAATTAAATGCATACGGAATACTCAGTACTGTCAATTGTCAGCCCTGTTCTAGACCGTAAACGGAGCAAACAACACATGATAAATAGGTGCTGTGCTGTAAAAGAGATGGATGGGTTCCGGTAGCCGACCAGATGTGTCTTCACACAAACGAAATGACCTCTTGAGGAATAGGAATTTGGTCTGCTGCTCCAGACAACTCTTTGCAATAGATGTATCCAGTTTTCATCGTAGGCTGTCCGACTAATATGCTAATTATTTCTTATTCTACACGGGATATTACTGTGGATTGGGAACCAGAATATTTCGTTCCATAATCAAATAAAGAGATGTGACCAACATAAATACCGTATTTAATCGCATAAGCTCCCCCCTCACATATTTCCCTCCCCTTGGATTTTTCATCATTAAAAATGATTTTATCAATATCGCGCATAATTCCCTCTCCTGGTTTGTTCTGACTGGAGTGGCCTTCAAATGACTTGATAATGGACAACAATGAACACAGCGGTACTTGACATAAAAATGCTTCCATTATCACATCATACCGTAAATTTGAACAGTGAAGTTGCAGACGTGTTTCTAGGTCAGTTGTTACAAGTCGTTACCTTTAGATGTCAGCGTCAACAAACCTTTCAAAGAACATCTTCGACGCCTGTATTCAGAATGGATGGCGGCGGGATCTCCTGACTCCTGACTCCAGGAGGCAAGATAATGAAATCATCAATACCGACGATGTGCTAGTGGATAATCCGGGCGTGGGAGAAAATTAGTGTAGATATTGTTAAGAAGAGTTTTCGAAAACCGGAATTTCTTGTGCCATTGACGGTTCCGAGGTTTACATGTTGTGGAATAGTGAAAATGAAGAAGATGGTACGTTATCTGAGCCTGAAAATAGTGATGATAGTGCCGGAAGTGAGGCCGCAGAATAGCGAGAGAAAAGAAACAATGAAACAATGCATTGCTGTTCTTCATTGTAGCCTAATGAAACTGTGGTATTTTGTGTTAATTGAAAATAAATACCGGTAGGTACCACTTTTTTCACATACCGGTATTACCGTAAATATAACTTTTACCTAATACACCGTGTAACTTATTTGATGACTACCAAATAAATAATAATAATAAATCATGAATAAAAATATATAAATAAATTACTCAAAAACTTAATAAAATTAATAAGCATAATTAATCGAAATGTCCGTAGTATGGGCGCCAGAGTTCACCAGAATGGATCCCTCGAATTTAGATAAGAGCATGATAAACTTTATATCCCAGGGCGTGTACATAATGCTGCGTACTGGTACATCTGCTGCAGGCCTTACCTAACCTCCTGAAAACGACTAATTACGTAGGAACTGCACCTAGGTTCATCAATAACACTGATTCTAAAATAGCTAACTATATTCTGAACAAATTCCGTGCATGAGCACCTCATCAACATACAACATTATACATATAATACACACATAAAATATTGCTGGAAGACTCCATATTTCAACAACAACAATAATAATGAAAATCGTGGGAAAACGAAAGCGAGAACTAAGTTACCATTTGTAAATAGTCCGATGAACAATGTACATGTATGAAGATAAATACCCTTCACTGTCTCTATATCAATTCGACTTACCGATTCTCATAATCGGCAGTTATCACATCACACAGATACTGTACCTTGTACTACTGTGTTCACATATTTTAACACTTGTAAAAATATATACACACGTCTGTCGATCCTCAACATAAATTATGGAAAGTCTGAGATAGCTTTCACCAACATATAATGCTAGGCCACCACAAGTGCTACAATACTTAATGGGCAAGCACTCTCCACAATCATCCACTTTCTACGAACATAACAAGACTACGCTCCACAAACGTTTGAAGTCCAGTCCATTGCAGCCGTGTCACTCCAGTATCGTGTATCAGCACCACTTCCTTCCCGTACAGTGCCTCAGTTGTAGTTGTAGTTGTAGTTATCTTCCTTCTCGTTCCTTTACAATCACCTCTACAATCACCCTTACAATGTCTCTTACAATCTTCCTGGTTGCCGCCGTATGATCAACCTTTATAGACATCAACATCCCCCTCCTCTCAGATGATACGTCTGGATTGGTGCTTGCCAGCCAATCATGAGTGAACCTCTTCTTTCTCCCAAGTTATAAACAAACACTCGGGAGTTTTACATGAATCATCAAATTTCCCTGGTACAACAACAAGCTCATCTCATCAGGCTGGGATATATACATGACTAATGGAATTTCCTGACACAAGTACATCAACAAACACTGGGGTAGCCAGATGACTCATTCAAATTACCAGAGTTATTAAAGCAATGTTTTCCCACTCGTGCAAAACAAATTACTCATACCTACATATGTGGATATCTTCCAGCTTACCAATATAAATGGCAAAATATATAAATGAAATACTAATAATAATAATAATAATAATAATAATAATAATAATAAATCGAATACTGACAATAATATCTCTAACTTCTACATATAATTCGGGGGTGTGATATATGTACTATCACAACCGTTTCCCTTCCTTTCTGAATGCCTAGAAGCACCGCTCGCATAATTCCCTCCCTAGTGTTTTCAAGAAAAAATTTCGAGAAAAGAAAGGGGGGAACTACGCGATAAAATACGGTAAGTAGCGCGGATAAAGTACCGCTGTTAACAGAATAAATGCATCTTCAGCACATTTGTCTATGGACTAATGGTCGATACATGAGATATGATTCAAAATACAAAACAGTAGAATTACCCCGTGCTCTACAAAGGACGACTTCTCGATATTTCAATCATTGTATTACGATTTTCTGTTGCCACTCTTCAGAACAAATTGCAAAAACACTATTGATCTGTTCATTCTTTCTACTTTCCTAATTTTTGCATTATTCTCATTACTGTTAACATTATTCCAAAAATAAAGAAATGGCTATTGTCAGTAGGGAAGAAGGGAACTGGAATGAATGTCAGGTAGAGAATACGAAACTGAAAAAGATGGATTATTTCAAGTATTTGGGATGTGAATCTCCCAGCAGGGGTCAACGTCCCACCAATTTAGACGTGTTTTGCGAGATTCGACATAAAAGCGCTTGTACTGAGAAGGAACAGCCCATGGCCTTATCCCCTTGACTGGACTTGATGCCGACAACACACACATATTTCCATGTGTGATTAGTTTCATTTTTCCATATTGATGGTTTACGACTCACAATATTGCAGAGTTTTCTGACGTTCCCACTTAATCAATACACATATTGCGTTTGACACCCTTTGGGGTTTTTAATATTCAAAATGCATTCGTAAGTTGAGTTTGTCACTTATAGGCGTCTGGCTATTTTCAATCGCTTTTGCCATCTATTGGTGTGCTTTTGAAACTCCTTCCTGTATATTAGGTATCAGTATTTCTCGTCATATCGTAGATTCTCCGACTCACGTTAGATGGTAAGTGCGTGCCAATACGACAGCCATGTATTCCGCACAACGCAGACTCGCCAGGTGTTTTCTGTTGCCGTGTCGGAGCCCTTGGTGTTTCGTCCATGAAAGTGATCATTTCTTGGATCGACTATATATATAGTACTTGCGTCCTGTTTTATATCAGTGGATGCTGAGAAACTATTGATAGTACTGCGAACATGGCTTGAATTGTAAATACTCTAAATTGTATCAATGAACATGAAATAGCGAAACATTCATTATAAAATCGTGTCAGTGACGCAACTGATGAATCTGGAATTGTCAACCAGATGCTTTTATTTATTATTATTATTATTTTTTCTGCTATTTGCTTTACGTCGCACCGACACAGATATGTCGTGCGGCGACAATGGGATAGGAAAGGCTTAGGAATTCGAAGGAAGCGGCCGTGGCCTTAATTAAGGTACAGCCCCGGCATTTGCCTGGTGTGAAAATGGGAAACCACGGAAAACCATCTTCAGGGCTGCCGACAGTGGGGCTCGAACCCACGATCTCCCGATTACTGGATACTGGCCCCACTTAAGCGACTGCAGCTATCGAGCTCGGTGTCAACCAGATGGAGAAAGTGTTAAGCAGACTGAGGTTAACAAACTACTGCCCCACTAGTTTAGATATACTTGCTTCTCTCTCCTATCCGTTTGATAGTTGATAGTTTGATAGTTGTGCGTATTTTGCATAACTCTTCTCTTTTTTTGTATTTTATATTTTATAACAATGATAATACTGGTAATAGAAACAAATATGATTAAATTATTCATTTTATAACCAAATCATCGCACTTCCACATCTAATTTAAATAATTATTATTGATTAATTTTCAAAATCCCGACGTACATTGCATGGTGGAACACATGCCAGTTGCACTGAATAATTACCCGCTGGCTAGATGGCGCTAGGAAACTATTCGCCCAGTTGAGAGGTTAATTAAGGTACAGCCTAGCGTGAAAATATATTCTGTTTCAGGTGCTGTAAACTGAAGTGAAATGTTATAAATGAGTAAAACAATGCTTTTTTACACTGGGTCTGACTTGATGAAAGTAGTGTAAGCTAATTGCCCTTAAATGCCACCAACCTCAGCCAGGATCAAACCTGCTGTCTCTGGAACAGAAATAACTAATACAGCATGTTGGTTATTAATCGTCTGGCAAGCATCTTGATTATTAATTTTGTTAAATGAGTCCAAATGAATTCATTCTTCTCTCCCTATTTGATGCGCTTTTAAGATTATGAGTATTATAAATTCTAGTAAATAGGGAGCGATGTTTGAATCAGAGTAACGAGTTCTTATAATTGCATTGTTCTAGTTAAGATCATTGGCAATGTTTCGTATCGTTGTTTCCATTTCGTTATATAATGTAGGAGATGAACCTTCTTGGACTGTTCTAATTAGCATTTTCTCTAATGTGGAAGATTTTAACATCAATTCAGCTCTGTATGTAGGTCAAACTCCCAACGCAGGAGATTCTATCTAGTTTAATTGGAGAAGTTTTCTTCGTGTGATGACAAATAACTCTTGCGACTGTGTCCAACCCACATTGCTAAATGTTGGTATCTACTTACTTAGTTACTTACTTACTTTCCATTATAAACGTTGCCTTTAGAAAGAACATTAGCCTAAAGTATTTCATATCGCGAGGTACACAAAAGAAGTTAAAGCAATCTGAGCCACGTTGAGTAAAAGGAATGGTAATTTATATATAAACTTTAAGCTTTCTCAACTTGGATTAAAGTGTTAAGGCTGTTATGTCACGGTAACGTTATGGTGTTATCTGCCATGTACTCTCCCACATTCATCGACCTCCATATTTGATTTTGCTAAATGAAGGGGTATTGAAGAATTCGTAAACGAAAATTAAGTGCTTCGTGTTCACTACTCACTCACCGATGTGAAAGATTTTTAATCCGTCGATCATATAATGGAAAAGTTAAAGAAGTGTGCAAGTTATTACAATAAATGAGAATGTGTAATAGTCACTCAGTTTAGAAGCAATGTTACGATAAATTATTTACAGGTAACTTTTTATTATGTGATGTGCACTCCGTTTCTTTATTACCACTTGGAGCCTCTCTTGACATGCCTATTATGAGGTTCTTGCTCATTTGCTGTATTTATTCATCACAGTGCAGTACGTCTTCGATGTTTCTAATGAGGACAGTTCTGCTTGAAATATTCCTTTTATTTTATTTTCCCTTTACCATTTCTCTCAGAGTTTCAATGAGTATGCAGTCCTGGCTGTTACCAGGACAAGGCAAAGTTCCTTAAAAAAATTACATTGTTTTTTTCTCATAAATGTCATAACATATTTGGCTTTATTGCACGGTGCTCCGTCATGCATAAACACAAAAGACTTCATCAAGAAACTAGTCCCTCACTTTCCTGGTGGTCACTTCCAACGAAATCCGGAAATATGAGTTAAAAAACAATTTGACACTAAAGTTGGACTAAACATTAATATGTACATAATTTATAATACATCCAGTCTTAAGCCTGCCAGAAAGTCTCTCAGATTTATGGGATGAAGTACGAAAAGCATCTTCAAATGAGCTGGGCTGAGTGGCTCAGAAGGTTGAGGCGCTGGCCTTCTGACCCCAAATGGGCAGGTTCGATCCTGGCTCAGTACGGTGGAATTTGAAGCTGCTCATATACGTCAGCCTCGTGTCGGTAGATTTACTGGCACGTAAAAGAACTCTTGCGAGTCTAAATTCCGGCACCTCAGCGTCTCCGAAAACCGTAAAAGTAGTTAGTGGAACGTAAAGGAAATAACATTATTATTATTATTTGAAGGTGCTCAGATACGTCAGCCTCGTGTCAGTACATTACTGACACGGAAAAGAACTCCTGAGGGACTAAATTCCGGCACCTCGGCTTCTCCGAAAACCGTGAAAAGGTGGTTAGTGGGACGTAAAGCAAATAGCATTATTTATCAACTTCAAATGTCGGCTAATTTCATAAGAATTTCAGAATGGGAAATGAATTTTCCTAACCAGTACATTGCGTGAACAAAACATGACACACACAAAAATACACCTTATGCTTGTAGAGATGCTTGTACTAAATAATAAAAAATCACAAAATCGATAAATGTGTCTATAATTTGCATATGTCTGTAAGTTAAACGATATTAAAATAACAGCTGTTGAACACCCAGTGACCGAGTGAGTGGCTGCTTGGTTTGAGACGCGTACCTGTCAGCTTACGTTCGGGAGATAGATTCGCACTGTCGGCAAACCTGAAGATGGTTTTCCGTGGTTTCCACTTTTCACATCAGGCAAATACTGGAGCTTTACTTCAATTCAGGCCACGGTCGCTTCATTCCCTATCCTAGCCGTAGAGTAATAGCATCGTGTATGTCAAATTATTGTCTTGAAATTGTTCGAAATGGCACAAATATATATAAACGAAACGTTTAGTGTATAAATAGGCTTATTTGTCACACTGGGAAGTTATACTTATTATGGTATGGTAATTATGACCACGATAAAGCACAAGGACTCCTCATAACGCTGTTCTTTAATCGTTTTTCACTTATCAGCTCCTCCGAAAAAATGAGACGTTGAAAGAGGGAAAAAAAGAAAATTTATTGAAAATCCTGTCACTTTATGAGGAACTTGCAAATGAGCTGGTAAAAGAACATTTCTTTAACAGCCGAAGAATGAGTACGCCGTAATATGAAACGGTAATAATAATAATAATAATAATAATAATAATGAAACGGTGAAGGACAAAGACTAATGAACTCAAAGTAGCCTATTGCAAAATAAATATTGTGACACATGAGAATATTCAGTATGAAATTATTCTCATCCACATTTTATACTTTGGGTATTGAACACGAAAAATGATCAGTTAATCTCAAAGAACATCTTTTGATAAGGACTGTTTGTTTCCCTTGATGCCGGAACATTTGGAGGAACTTGCATGTGCGGAACGCTGGTAGAAATCTTCACCTGGAGCACAATGAGGAAGTTAGAGACATAGAAGCGGGAAGGGAAGAATATTGCCTAATTACATGAATGACACAAGCCGCGTTGAACGGTGTCTCCTGAGGACTGCAACTCTCTTCAGATACTTGATAGGAGAACCGCTTAAGAACAGAACAGACGTTATTAATTATCCACGATGAAGCTCCAAGATAAATTCATTACCAGCTCCAGAAGCTTCCACGACCTAATCCTTAATCCTTAACAAAATTACTCAAGTTAAGACCAGGCAGCATAACCAGAGGGACTGCATTTGTTTGTTAGCTCTTCCCTTTTAATTAATAGTGGATTATGGGGACAATATAAGGCTACATGAATTACTGAGAGTTTACTCGAGATTTTTGCATGACATTTAACTATGTTTCCTGTGTTTTATATGGAGTTGACTCCTGGACTTAGACTTAAAACGTCTAAGAAGAATATCGGAGCGTTTGAAATGTGGCTGTGCAGATTGCTACTGAGCTGAGTGAGTAAAAAGAAGGGGATATATACTCAGTACCATGAAATAAAGGAAGCTAGAATTTTTTTTTGTCTTATAATCGGAAATGAAGGGAAGTACTGAAGCTCGTCATGCAATGAAAGATCTTCGGAAAGAGAGGTAGAGGATGCTGTCTAATCTCTTGTTCAAGGAACCTGAGGAACCGGCACCAGATATCTTCAGTAGAACTGTTCCGAAACGCCACCAATAAGACTGACATCGCCATGATGACAGCCAATATTCAAATCCTATAACGCACTAAAATAATAATAATAATAATAATAATAATAATAATAATAATAATAATAATAATAATAATAATAATAATAATGTTGAGATATCGTTTTAATTACTGTAGACTTTTAGTTACGCTGGAGCATCCAAATTCTTTGTCACAGGAGTTTCCCAACATGCTGTAAGCCAACGATTCGGAGTGTTGCATTTTAACATCCTCAAATTCCAGCGGTCTCATCCGGAGTCGAAACCGAACAGGCAAACCGGACACCGACTAAGACTGGCAGAGATAAAAATTAATAATAAATTAAAACTCAAATAGCAGATTACTCCAATGATCCATCCAGTATAAGGATCCCAGGAACTTCAACAAATCAGCAGCTATATTTCGCGACAAAATTATTGATTTCAAATTATAGCACCTCCATGAACTTGTTTCCTATATAAATTAGTCAGATTAGCGAACACAAACATCTTTAGGCTATATATACCTTTTTTGCTTAAATATCATGCTTCAGTGGCATTCTATAATACACCAACGTAACTTTGTTATTCTAATGAAGCCGACATCCGACATATTTGTAAACTGGCGCGGAAAGAGTGCAAATGCAAAACAAGAACAGTAAATTTCCGTGATGGAAGCTTTGTTCTCTGTCTAGGTTACGAATATATATGTATTTGATTTCTTCTATATTTATGTACCTTTATTTTAATTACTTATCTAATAGTATAGTTACTCGCCAAATAGTCACAATAAATATAACCCGAACACAGAACTCCCTCTAGATAATTTCTACCCATATTTTACCCATAATAATATTTGTTTTATGACTCACAAACTAATTTTGTGTCTTTCGGGAACGCCGAGGTCCCTGGATTGTTATTTATTTATCTATTTATTTATTTATTTATTTATTTATTTATTTATTTATTTATTTATTTATTTATTTATTTATTTATTTATTTATTTACTGCATTTTGTATTTGTTTGTTTGTTTTTGGCGGGATGAGTGGCTCAGGCGTTTGAGGCTCTGGCCTTCTGACCCCAACTTGACAGGTTCGATCCTGGCTCAGTCCAGTGGTATTTGAAGGTGCTGAAATACGTCAGCCTCCTGTCGGTAAATTTACAGGCACGTAAAAGTACTCCTGCGGGACTAAACTCCGGCACTCCGGCGTCTACGAAATCCGTCGAGAATAAATGGCTTCTATTGACTCGACAGAGAACGTGACTTTGTCAGTCTGCTCCTAAGGACCATCTGCCTTAGAACGTGCTCCGAGATCTAATTATACGTTCAATCGTGATGTGCCTATCTGGCAAGAACATGAAATGACACGTCGTAAATTCATTAAAACATACTGGAATTGATTCCTGAATTTTAAATCCTCTGTCTCAAGTTTTAAGTTTCTCTTTCCTAATCGTCAGTGACAAACGAAGAGATTTTGTACATCTGTTGCCGAAGATGCAAAGGATAGTTTTAAATGGTTGAAAAAATTAATTCACGATGAGACCTCATTTTTTATCTTTACAACATAGTGAAAATATTTAAGCCCTTTATCATTCCATTCTTGCAAAAATATTTACGTGCGATGTTTAAGCACCAGCCTAAACTTAACATAAATAGAACTGCATTCTTTAATATCGTTTGGTAATAATCTTCCATTGGGCATGGATATGTGTCTTTGATGATATTGCAGTGGTGGTAATAAATAATATTGTTTTTGCTTCCCACTAACTTTTTTGGCGGCTTTCGGAGACGCCGAGATGCCGGAATTTTGTCCCGCAGGAGTTATTTTTACGTGCCAGTAAATCTAAATAAAGGAACCGTGATTGAAAGAAAAGGAGGAAGATTCCTGGTAGCATCTGAAGAATGGGGAAAATACATTAAGGACAGAAAAGTGAATGATTTCTAGGTTTTGTTATCCTAGTATTGTCAGTGTCACCAAATTTTAGGAGTTAACCATGGGAGGTCAAAAAGACTTTACACTAGATAGTGGATGCAATACAAAATTCAGATTGGGTTCCATAGTTCATATGAACGTCTCGGAAAGCTGAACCTCTGAGGACCACAGTGCGTTTTATACACATCCTATCATAAACTAGACCAAAGCAATTTCCGTACAGCCATGAAGGTCCCTGAAGGTATAACAAAAAAACAAAAAAAAACTGCCACTGCTCTTAACTTCAGCATTGTCCGGCTCCGTGGCTAAATGGTTAGTGTGCTTGGCTTTGGTCGCAGGGGTCCCACGTTCGATTCTCGACAGGGTCGGGAATTTTAACCATAATTGGTTACTTCCGCTGGCACGGGGGCTGGGTGTATGTGTCGTCTTCAACATCATTCCATCCTCATCAAGACGCGCAGGTCTCCTACGGCAGTCAGATCAAAAGACCTGCATCTGGCGAGCCGAACTTGTCCTCGGACACTCCCGGCACTAAAATCCATAGGACATTTTTCTTTTTTGTACCTCGGCATTGTGTGGAATAGAGTAGTTAGCTGCTTGCCTGACCGTCTTTGTTTCAAAGAATTAACCTGATCTCGTTTATAGTGCAGGCTGTGTAAATGCCAGGATTTTTACATGTGAAATCTCTTCTAAAGTGAAAGTCTCGTTTCAGAAATTTCGAGTTTTTTATGGTGAATCGAACCCTCAATCTTCCGAGGGAACCGAGTACACCTGTACAGTCGTCATCGTCATCATCCCCCTGAGTGTGGGAGCGGTAGAATAACACTCACGGTATCCCCTGCTTCTCGTAAGAGGCGACTAAAAGGGTCCCCAAAAAGCTCTTAACTTTGGAGCGTGGGTTGGCGAGTACGGGGACATTAGCTGAGGCCTGGCATTGTTTCCACTTACTTTTGCCAGGCTCCTCACTTTCATCTACCCTATCCGACCTCCCGTGGACAATTCCTGTTCTTTTCCAACCCGACGCGATTAGAGCATTCGAGGGGTTGGGAGACTTTCATTTTCACGCTGTTGTCTGTCTTTGGCCGATATCTTCATTTTTCGAAGTGTCGAGACCCTTCCATTTTTCTCTCAGATTAATGTTATATAGAGAATGGTTGCCTAGTTGTACTTCCTCTTAATACAATAATCACCACCACCACCACCTCATCGTCATCAGCATCATCACCAACAAAAACAGTAACAGCGTCGACGACAGCAGCAAAGTCTCCTGTACTCCGTACATCCTTAAATGCATGTCTTTGCATCAAAATTCGAGGTTTCTGAATCACCGCACCGTAAATGTGAAATCACTTGTTTACAATGTTGCCAACTTAGCGGACTTTCCGCTAAATTTGGCGGAATTAGAAGACTGTCGGCGGAAAAATATACCATTTAGCGGACAGCGGATATTTTGGCGGAATTCTAGACATTATAGCGGAATTTAGCGTTTTATCCATTTTCCTTTTTTAAAAAATTTATACTCCACTCTGTCTCTGAGCTATTCCGTATTTCTTGTCAGGAGCTAGCAGTCACATGAGGAAAACATGTTATTTGGATTTGATGTTATGTGATCGTGGTATCATACATTTGTAATGCGAGGAGAAAGGTTACTTATCTCTTAGTTGACGAATGACGATAGATAATGAAACAGCAAGAGAGTAGCATTTATATTTATGCTATGAAGGACGACCGTTTAATGAACTGGCCTGTTCTGTGTGTGGCCTTTGAGGTAGGAGATTCACCTAGTTCGCACCCGGCAGTAAAACGCCTACAAGTTTTAGCTCGCCGGCTCGCAGGCAGGGGGTTAATCCCAGTGGAACTCACAGATCAGGTGAGTACAGACATTTACTATTATTATTATTATTATTATTATTATTATTATTATTATTATTATTATTATTATTATTATTATTATTATTATGTGCGTATGGATCCAAAGGATCACGCAAAGCTCTAACGATTCTGTTTTCTGAGTTGCCAAACAGCTCTCAATCTTTTCCCGTGGATCCTTTTTCGTTATCCTGTCCACTTTGCTCCAGTCTTCTTTTTCACTTCGTCTCTGGTTGCACTTTCCATCCATTAATGTTTTTTTCCTATGGAAGTTTCTGTCCGCGGTGTCATTTGAGTTCATCTGTGCTTTTTCCAGGCCCTTATTCACTTCCAGTATCCATGGAATATTTTTTAGATGTTCTATGTAGGTGAGAATCGTGTGTGTCAGTCTACTTGCCGGCAGTCTGCGGACGCGCCTATAAAATTTCAGACGTCTTTTGCGGATGTCTGCTGCAATGTTGGAAAGCTCTTCTGTCACTTTGCGTGACCTCAGTCGATACCCATCTTCTGTTCTTCGTGGTCCGAGAATTTTCCTCACGTTATTATTATTATTATTATTATTGCCCATTATTTGAGATCGGATTTCTTGGCGGAATTTTAGCGGATTTTTAGTAGTATTTAGCGGATCTTGAAAATATAAGTTGGCATCACTGCTTGTTTATCAGCAGTGAAACACACTGTTCCCACAGCGCCACTACCAGACCAATATGGCGAATCACGCCCCGCTACAGCATAGGCATATATGCGCTTTCGCACACATTTTATAGTTAACCTTCCATTTCGTTTCAATCCTAGCGTGAAAGTATGGATTGAAAGAGTTAAATAATAGTCAAAGGAGCGGAGATACGCGAGGAATGTGTGTGTAACTGCGAGTTAGGTTATAAAAATAAATCCAGACGGAGAACATAGACGTGTATCTGCTCGTTAACAAGCTACCTTTTCTCCGGTGACATATTTGCTGAGAGAAGTAGGGCTGGCTGGCTTTATGTTTCTGTGAGAAGGAAACCCATCATGGCCTCGCATACTAACGGTTTCCTTGTTGCCTACGTGCTGCAGTGTTACATCCCTCGCCGGCGAAATTAAAACTGAAAAACTGTTTGGTGTGAGAATAAAGTCGAGTGACGTGTGTGTGTAATACCTGTACGTGCACTGCTTTACGTCGGTCACTATTTCTTCCTCCTCTTGAGCCCGCCTGTGACACTCCAAATACCTGCTTACAATGGACTCCTGTGTATGCAGAGCGAGTTTCATTTTCAAGCCGGGAGTAGAGATTAGCAAGGACCGTCTTAACAGCAGACATTCTTTAAAACTCTTTATTTAAAACATACGGTGTAATGTAGTAACAAAATCTCTCATTCCCTAATTACGTGAAGATAGATGCTATTCTCAACATTAATTATGTATTAACTATAGACCTACTTTCAATAGACACTTTGTAGTAGTTATAGTAAGGCTTCACTGAAAAGTTCTAACAGTATTGTATACACACTCATCAACTTGAAAATTAATATAGCCGGGCTGAGTGGCTCAGACGGTTAAGGCGCTGGCCTTTTGACCCCAACGTGGCAGGTTCGATCCTGGCTCAGTCCGGTGGTATTTGAAGGTGCTCAAATACGTCAGCCTCGTGTCGGTAGATTTACTGGCACGTAAAAGAACTCCCGCGGGACTAAATTCCGGCACCTCGGCGTCTCCGAAGACCGAAAACGTAGTTAGTGGGACGTAAAGCAAATAACATTATTAATTATTATTATTATTATTATTATTATTATTAAAATTAATCTTTTAAAATATATTATGAACTGTTAGTTTTATTATTACCGAGCAAGTTGGCCGTGCGGTTAGGGTCGCGGAGCTTTGAGCTTGCATTCGGGTGATAGTGGGTTTGAATCCCATCGTCGGCAGCCTTGAAGATGGTTTTCCGTGGTTTTCCATTTTCACGCCAGGCAAATGCTGAGGCTGTACGTTAATCAAGGCCACGGCCGCTACCTTCCCAATTCTTCATGTCCCATTGCCGCCAAAAAATCGTAAGCTGTTGCAACATTAAACCACTGTCAAAAGAAGAGAGATGGTTTGATCCTCGTTGATAAGTACAGAAAGACTGAAGTCCTCATGGAATTTATCAGGCCTTGCCTTTAATAAAAGAAATACACTTCTAAAAGTTCACAGAACAGGCCTATCTATGTTGGTGAGACGTAAAGCAAATCGGTATGTTTTAAATATATAGTGGGTGGTTCCATGCTATGGCTGTGTCAGTCATAAAACTGTACCAGGTTTATACATGAAAAAACATACTTCTTCTTATTCTTCTTCCTCTTCTCCAACGTGAAAGGATGACATCTCCTGTATATGGAAAACTGAACAATAATAATAATAATAATAATAATAATAATAATAATAATAATAATAATAATCATCATCATCATATGGCCTCAGCTACCGTGTGCAGACATTTCAATTTGACGCCATCTGGCTGTCTGCTCGTCAATTTCGACGTTCCGTTTTACTCTAGGCCACCACTAGATGGCAGACCGAGTAAACCGAAACTCTCTTGGGCGTCTATGGCTGAGATTTTTTAAATGAATTTTGTCGGGTAAATACCAAATGTGTCACCAGAGATCTTTTACATGCCGACATCGTACGACATGGAGTGTCGAATGGACTTTTTTCCGCCCTTCAAAAATCCGACTTCCTCTGCCGTGTTTGAACCCTCTATCTTGGGATCCGGAAGCCGACACTCTACCGCTGATCCACAGAGGCAGCTGAAAACTGAATGATAGTGTAGGATAAGTGTGGTGTGTGTTGCAGAAATGTTGGGAACGGCACAATTTCTCAGTCCACGAGCAAATGGAATTAACTATTTAAGAATAAAATTAATCGCCCCGGTCGGGAATCGAAAACAGGGCCCGAAAGACCGAACGCCAAGCAGCTGACACTCATCCATGGAGCCAGACAGAAAAAGAATAAGATGAAGATGAAGATGCATCCTTTCAGTTGGTACTCAGAGTGCAGTTATATTGTTCTGAAAGTTTTTTTTTAATTGCCAAGATATTAGGATTGTACTTCTCTCATCTTACCTCTTATCAGTGCCCACTATTACATCGGAATTAAATTTCGCATTGAAGGCGAACGCCTTTTGAACTAAGTTACGCAACACTAGGAATATTTGACTGAAGTACTTCATTTTATTTTATTCTTATAAAAATATTACAAAAGTGTGTTACATGCTGATGTAAGTTATATTGATATAAAATCAAATACACGCTAAGGAGGGCGCAAAAAGAAGTGATAATTTATTTATTGATCCCTTCACAGAAAATGAGAAACAAATCCTTTCCAACGAGGAGAAGACGACTTTAATTTATGTGGGGATTATACCATCAAAACTTGACGTTCTTCTTTTTTCTCCGTGGATGTGGTAGAGAGCTTTCAAAGTAAGGAGATATCGAGACTGTAAGGTTTTTCGTTATTTCTCGAGCACTTTTAAAATGAAGTTAGCAGCTGTTCTGCATATTGCGGTCGTAAAAGTATTTGCATGTGCCTTCCACGCTAATGAGTCAAACTGTTTGGCTGCCTGCAGATTCAAACATAGAAGTTCAGAAGGGAATGAATGTTTGATTTTAAACAACCTATCTGTAAAGAATGTCTTAAAAAATAATACGGTTATTAAAGAAGCTGAGGTTCAAGCTGGTGTTTAAAATTGTTCATTATTTATTCTGTTGTATCCAATAAGTAGAGGCAGGAATTTTTTGCCTTACATATATGATTTCGCGAAAAGGGAATGCTTTTTCGTTTTATTTTGCGAAATATACATATCCCCGTCATTTTCATTTCACTTAATCATTTCCGAAAATTATTCATAAATTCGTGTGATTTTTGAATTATAAATAAATAGAAACAGTGTTGATAGTGATTCATTATTCATTATGTAATCTTAATTAGGGCTATACAAGATTACACACTACATTACCCATTCACCCTACATAGCCATGACTTTCATCTTATATAGCCATACTATTAAGGGAATTCCTCGAATATTAAAACGAACAGGTATTTCTGTCGAATTGAGAAATCCTTAGTCCGTTTTTCGTTCCCCTTCATGTAATATCGCAATACAATTTCAAGCTCGTTATTTCCCATGACTTCCGCTGCAGTTTCGTACTTATCGCAAAATAAATAATTTTCGCTTTGAATTGACCTTTATCGCTTTAATTCGCTGTTATTCGCAAAACCAATATCACAACCTTCTTAACCAGAATCGTATGATTCGTTACGATATCTCAAAATCGCTTCAAAATATATTTTGTCGAGTTTCTCGTTAAAGCGAAAAAACATGCCTCTACCAATAAGTTATCGCCCTGGATGGGAACTTAATTGACAATGTGCCACTTTTCAAATACACAAGAATGGGATTCGGTTGTGGAAATCAAAACCAGAATTGGCATTACAAGAAGTGTGTTTTTGAAACTAAAACATCTTCTATGCAACCGTGATCGGAACTCATTAGCGTGTCGTGAAGAATTACATGTAATCCATAATGCTTTACGTTATGGAAGAATGGATACTAAGGGCTTTGTCAATGAACGAGTGAGAGTCTTTGAAATATGGATGTACCGTACATCACGCCACCGGTCAGTACGTACTGTACTGAGAAGGTTGGCCATGGGGTTAGGGTCGTGCAGCTGTGAGCTTCCATTCGGGAGGTAGTATGTTCGAACCCCACTGATGGCAGCTCTGAAGGTGGTTTTCCGTGGTATCCCATTTCCACACCAAGTAAATGCTGGGGATGTAACTTAATTAAGTCCACGGCTGCTACCTTCCCGCTCCTATACCTTCCCTATCCCATCGACGCCTTAAGACCTGTCTGTTTCGCTGTAACGTAAAGCAATTATTTTAATCACGTAGGCCTACTGCGTCGTGCTGGGAAATCATGTTAAGTCTTAACCCTCGAAAAACGCAGGAAAATGATCATTTTCTTCACTTCTTCAGAAATGACCACAGACTGATGCAAATGAAGATAAAAGGGAAGACAGGTGCGTAACGTGGACGTGAGTGGAGATTATTCTCCTGGGCGTAGAAACTCCGACTATGGTTCAGTATTCACTATACGACAACCCTGATACTAGAAATACAAAACAGGAATTATTACCCCTAAATATATTAATTTACAGTCGTACGAAAAAATCCACAGCCTGTTTCCAATCATTCGACCGGGTCAGGAATGAATGAAACCCCCATCTCGCGGCGAGGATAGGAGTTGTGGTGGCACTCCTCTGGGGCAGTGATTAATGGCTGACAGATGAAATGAAACTATATTGGAGAGTGTTACCAGAATGAAAATTGACAGGGAATACCGGAGACCACTGTATTATTTAGGTTAAATTTAAATTTGATGATAATGATTAGGATGTTAGACTTCGGAAATTATACCTCATCTGCTTCGATGTATTAAAGAGACGTTAAACCACCATACATTATCTGCCCACCTCCAAGATTCCTGGGGGTAATTATCTCATTTTATTTCCCGTTAGGGTTGTCCGGTCAAGGCGGGAAAGGCGTGCTCGGTTCACCCGAAAGAACGCGGGTTCGATTTCCCGTCGGGAAGTCGAAAAACTTATGAACCGAGATTTCCACTTCCGGTGGATGGGCCTGAGGTTCACGTACCCTACACCAAAAATGAGTACAAGGATAATTGCTGGAGGCAAAGGTGACCGGACGTAGAGCTAACCACTCTACGCCACCTAGTGCCGAGGTTAAGGATAATGAAAGCCTTTACCTTCCACCTCTCCAAGGGCCTTTGTGGCTTGTGTGGAGAAGACTTTGTTTTTTTATTTCCCCTTATAGCAAAATTCACCACCATTAATCATCACCACAGCCAGGATTTTGATGACCTAAAAATGTTTTAAATGATTTATAAAATGGCGGCAAAAGTCCAGTAAAACGATCCGAAAGCTTTAAAAAATGTCATAAATTTTACAATCAATTTACTAATAGAGTTGGTATAGCCTATATTTATGATAATATAGAAATTGTAATAAGCTGTTGGGCTTTTGCCATGTCAAGAAAACAAGGTGAAATTCTTTACATTTCGCAGAGAAATTTGCTCCGCGTCTTCAGAAGAAAATCTTGACTTTTCACGAGGAAGACTTCTCCAATTGGAGGTGTCTCTCCTGGAATGTGGAATGTGGTGAACAATGTTTCTTTAGTCTCCCGATTGACAAAGCGTTGTGAAGAATCTCAAGTCTCCGTATTCATGCTCATTTGAAGTTGCGATAACATGAATTACCACAGGCGTAAATGCTTCAAAATCTTCAAACATCTAAGAAAATGATTCAAAAATTATAAAATAGTCTAATAAATTCTACAAAATGACCAAATGACGTAAAAATACAAAATAGAACAAAAGACAAAAAAAAACCCTAATAAATTAGCATTTCTACAATGTGTGAACTATGATCAAGATTTCTGTACAATTTAACAGTGCTTGTTGTGAAGCAATTAAAAGATGACTTGTCATCAAAATCCTAGTCCAGATCATCAACTACACAATTCTTTGGATTCCCTATAATTTAATTTGTCGTAAGAAAAGGGGTAATGATATGGAATTTAGCTTTTGCGAATGTAAAACTCTGTTCCTATAAAAGGACGTATACAAACTGACCTACATTAACTCATCTGAAGGCTTTCCTCACAGTTAGCAAATGAAGGCTTCGCGCTTATCAGCTACCCTCGTCTCTTGGCAAGTTAACATCATGAACACAAGAACACGTAACAAGCCGAACATAACCTCAAAACGATGTCAGCTTCTGCGAGTGTATTTATTTACTGGAGCGCAGTGTGGGAAGCGAAATGTTTACAATTACTGTGAAGGCGCCACGGTCTCGTTTGCATTACATTCATCAAGCCGCAGAAATAGCGCGCGCAAGGAAGCGAATAAGCGCACCCTGTCTCAACATATGCGACATTACACAGACTCTCTCTCTCTCTCTCTCTCTCTCTCTCTCTCTCTCTCTCTCTCTCTCTCTCTGCCCTGTTATTTGCAAAGATGAGGCCGTATATCTTACGAAAACTCGATCTTCATCACGTTTCCCAGCTATCGTCTCTACTTTACCCATCGAAGCAGTCACAGGTTTCATTCCTTCATCAGAAATTCGCTCCAGTACTTCTGATTCAGAGTGAAGTTATAACTAACGCAAGTAATTCCCAACAAGCCATGCCAGAGAGATGTATGTTAATTTAATTTTATCTCTTTCAGTGGATCTGTCTATTTCTACTACGATTTGCACTAGTTTCCCAGTGAGCGAGAAACGAGATTATTATTCTGCATGTAGAGTATGTAATGTTAACAAATCTTGTGCCTTTAGAACTGGTATCATAGCCTACGCTTTTCAGCAACCTACTGATACAATTCTGAAACACAAAAGTTGAGAAGATTCTCCTTGGTTTTTAATTTCCACAACAATATTACCAATGAAAATGTAAGCTAAAGTGTTCCAGAAGTGTTTTTGTACTATTGATTTAAGCAAACACGAATAGATAATATAAAAATTACTCATTAACACTCAACACCTACTCTTCAGCCAGTCATTGTGAATACGTATTTAAATGAAAGCAAATGCAGGAGGGAAACTAAACTAATTGCAGTTATTTTATGCTCATAATTAAAACCTATCCCAGTGCCTGTAATTTAATGTAGCCAGGCGAATTACTTCCATGATAGAGCGCCAGCTTTCTGAGCCCAAGTTGAAGAGTTCGATCTTTGCTAAATCCAGTGGTATTTGAGATGCTCAAATAAGCCAGTCTCGTGTCTATAAATTAAGAGAACTTAAATGTGACAAAATTTACAGCTCCTAGGCATCTCCGAACACCGTAAAAGTATTTGATGAGATGTAAAATTATTATTATTATTATTATTATTATTATTATCATTATTATTATATTGGTTTAACGTTGCATTAACATATTGAAGTTTTTCGGTGACGTAATGGTGGAAAAGGGCTAGGATTGAGAAGGGAGTGGTCATGGCTTTAATTAAGGTTCTGCCCCAGCATTTGACTGGTGTGAAAATGGGAAGACACGGAAAGCTATCTTCAGGGCTGCCGGCGGCGGGATTCTATCCATCATGTCCCGAATGTAAGCTCACAGCTAAGCGGAGCTAACCGCATGGCCAACTTGCTCGGTATATTTATTATTTTTGTAGAACAAGCTCGGTACTCAAAAGACTAGAATTGGCATAGCAAAACAAAGTAAATTACTAGCAGCCGACCGTGAATATCGGTTACTTCTTATTTTGACTGCGAGTATGCCTACTTTCTTTCGAATTCCAGTTGATTAAAAATTCCTCATTTGTATATCTTGAACATGAATATTCATGAAAAACCGGTTTAATATTTTAATGTTATATGGAAATTGTATTTCTCTTGCAAGTTAGTTTGATACGCTACTGAAATCTTATATGTATTCCTGTTTGTATAACTAGCATCTAGATGGAACTTCTAAGGCACCTAATCATATTTTTAAAAAATTAAAATATTATGGTATTGGAACCAAATTTATACAGTATTATTTCGCTGAATATAGAAGGAAAACTCGGACGTGGACGTAGGTGGTTATCCTGCCGAACCTCAAATAGTGGTTCGACATGTACCATACAAGAACCCTGAAACAGTAAGCAAAAAATAGGGATAATTACTCCCATGGTAGTCGCCTACGTGCCTCCGTGGCTCAGGCGGCAGCGCGTCGGCCTCTCGCTGCTGGATTCCGTGGTTCAAATCCCTGTCAATCCACGTGGGGTTTGTGCTGGACAAAACGGAGGTGGGACAGGTTTTTCTCCGAGTACTCCTGTTTTCCCTGTCATCTTTCATTCCAGCAACACTCTCCAATACCATTTCAGCTGTCAGTCATTAATCATTGCCCCAGAGGAGTGCGACAGGCTTCGGCAGCCGGAACAATTCCTATCCTCGCCGAAAGGTGGCAGGCTTCATTCATTCCATCCCTGACCCGGTCAAATGAATGGAAAACAGGCTGTAGATTTTCAATTTCATGGTCGTCTACATTCTGTGAAAAGAACAAAATTTCGTTAAGTATACATTAAGTCATATCCCTAACTAGAGTCAATTCTTTACTTAAAAATTACAATCTGAATAGATTGTCCTACAAATGCGTCTAACGCTGCCTCCACCTAGGTTAGTTCTTCAGTGTTTACCGGGCGAGTTGGCCGTGCGGTTAGGGGCGCGGCTGTGAGCTTGCGTCCTGGAGATAGTGGGTTCGAAACCTGAAGATGGTTTTCCGTGGTTTCCCATTTTCACACCAGGCAAATGCTGGGGCTGTACCTTAATCAAGGCCACGGTCACTTCCTTCCAACTCTTAGGCCTTTCTTATCCCATCGTCGCCATAAGACATATCTGTGTCGGTGCGACGGAAAGACACTAGCAAAAAAAAAGTTCTTCAGTGCTTTGGAGTAGGCTACACTTTCAATGACATTAGGTAAGGAAAATAATTACATGCTCTAAGCAATGACACCGTGTCCTTGATGAGCTCTAGTTTTATTTTTGAATAACCATCTACAGATATATTGCTTTTTAAAGGCTACACTGCCTCGTGACTGAAAAAACTGCATCGTGTCCATACTGGCCGAGACGACCGTCCTTGTACGCCAGTGAGGTAGGCATCGCAGCAATGCAACAGTTCACTCAGGTCGTAGCTGGTTACGTATAACGCGTAACAAACCACTCTTAGGCTACATCCTATTACCGCCGTATAGTGTACTGATAACTATAGTTATTACTATGTTTTTTATTATGACTACCTGAGTTGTTTAAGGTCTCGATATCGAAGCACGGCTTAATCGGTTAGCATTTGAGGACCGAGGCCAACTCGGCCGTATGGTTAGGGTTGCATAGCTGTGAGCATGCATTCGCGAGATAGTGGGTTCGAGTCCCACCGTCGGCAGCCTTAAAGGTGGTATTCCGTTGTTTCCCATTTTCACACCAGGCTAATACAGGGGGCTGTACCTTAATTAAGGCCACGGCCGCTACCTTCCCGATCCTAACCCTTTTCCACACTTGCGTCGCCGAATACCTCGATGTGTCAGTGCCACGTTCAGCAAGTAGAAAAAAGAAATTAAGATTAAGGTACCAGAGTCGAGTCGCTTTAATGGCTGTCCAAACAATATCCATATCCCCTACACTAGCGTTTCTTAAAACCGATAGCATTTTAACTTGGCATATTTATATTATTATTATTATTATTATTATTATTATTATTATTATTATTATTATTATTATTATTATTATTATTATTATTAATACATCATCTCAGGGATTTTGGCCTTATTAGAGTTACCTGCGATCGTCACTTTGTGTGGTAATAGCCCAGTTTTACGGTCAGATGTCTTTCCTGACGCCATCCCTACAGTACGTGGAGATAATGTTTGCAATATTGCATGGTTCTATGTTGGTTTGTTGTATAATAAGTCGTACGTAAATGAACATGTGTATTTAGATGAACAGACAACCAGCCACTGAACTAATAGAATTGAACAGAAGTGGTTAAAATCCCTGGTCCGGCCAGGAATCGAACCCGGGGCACTCTGGACCGAAAGCCAGTACGCCGACCATTCAGACAAGAAGCCGAATCTTGTTCTTAATTAATTGACTGCTGTCAGAGAAACTACGGGAAACCTTATCCAGAGCTATCGACAGTAAGGTTCCGACACCGCAATGCAACCTAACACCCACATGGCCCGAACCGTGCATCCAAATTGCACGGTTTATTATTATTATTATTATTATTATTATTATTATTATTATTATTATTATTATTATTATTATTATTATTATTATTATTAAGTGATTTTAATTGCAAACGATTAACTCCCTTGACTTGGCCACCCACTATCGTCGGAGTCTGCCATGTAGTAAAAATGTGCACCAGGGAAGAAATGACTACTTGAAATTTTATACTATTATTAGTTCCATTCAGCAATATTTCAGCAGTAGAATTCTACTAAGTTTCCATTATCCTAAGAAGAGTTATTTAGACATTCATTCTTCTTCGATAAATCATTGCTCATTTTCAATTCTCGTATTTTCTCTTTAAATAGATCAATATAATACCGGGCGAGCTGGCCGTGCGGTTAGAGGCGCACGGCTGTGAGCTTGCATCCGGGAGATAGTGGGTTCGAATCCCAATTTCGGCAGCCCTGAAGATGGTTTTCCGTGGTTTGCCATTTTCACACCAGGCAAGTGCTGGGGCTGTACCTTAATTAAGGCCACGGCGGCTTCCTTCCAACTCCCAGGTCTTTCCTATCCCATCGTCGCCATAAGACCTATCTGTGTCGGTGCGACGTAAAGCTACTAGCAAAAAATTATAATAATAAATATAACTAGCAGTTTCCCGCTGGCTCCGCCCGCAATGTATAATGTATGGTGTTGTTCGTTACTATCCTCACGGATGTATTTGCAAAGTTTCGACTTAATGAAATAAAGCACATGGTCTTCTGCGGTAATAGAATGAAATATTGTGTCAAGAAAACACTTGAAAATACATTACACAAAGAAATTGAATTAAACGTTCCTTGGAACAACACTACGCGCCGAACTATTAAAAAGTCCTTCAAAGATCTTCGTCATGGAGACAAATGTTCTCATAACTATTCTCATAATCTACCAATGTAAGTATTTATTACATTAAAAGAAAGCGCTTGATCCACTGAGCGTTTGTAAGACCAAAACGAACTGCGCACCTCAATAAGAACGAAAGATATGATTGGTTTAATGAGAAAAAATGTTGAAGAAATGAGACGTCAAATTTAATGTGCACTCATACCTTTGCTCAGAATTAACCCATTTGAATAGTTAAGAGCTGCAATGAAAGAGCCTGATCCGCTGGGTGTTCTTAGGCCAAAATGAACTCCGTACCTCAATCAGAACCAAAGATATGATTGCTTCAAAGTTACAAAAAAATTGAAAAAATGAAATAATTTGTGGAAGGTGGAAGTTAAGTGATTTATAGTACCTGATGACAAATTTATGCATGAATACCTTTGGGTTAAAACAAAAATGAAGGAAATCGACCGGATAGAATGGCCGGACTGACTGACTTTAGTTTTAATAATTTTTTAATATATAGATTAGCAGTTTCCCGCTGGCTCCGAACGCAATGTGCAAAGTATTGTGTTGTTCGTTACCCTCCTCACGGATGTATTTGCAAAGTTCCGACTTAATGAAATAAAGCACATGATCTGCTGCGGTAATAGAATGTAATATTATGTCAACAAAACACTTGAAAATACATCACACAAATAAATTGAATTAAACGTTCCTTGGAACAACACTACGCGCTGAATTGTTGAAAAGTCCTTGAAAGATCTTCGTCATGGAGACAAATGTACTCATAACTTTTCTCAGAATCTAGCAATTTAAGTATTTATTACCTCAAAAGAAAGCGCTTGATCCACTGAGTGTTTTAGACCAAAACGAACTGCGTACCTCAATTAGAACGAAAGATTTAATTGCTTCAATGAGAAAAAATGTTGAAGAAATGGGACGTCAAATTGAATGTGCACTCATAACCTTCCTCAGAATCAACAAATTTGAATAGTTAAGATCTGAAATGAAAGATCTTGATCCACTGAGTGTTCGTAGGTCAAAGCGAACTCCTTACCTCAATTAGAGCCAAGGATATGATAGCTTCAAAGAGACAAAAAATTGAAAAAATGAAATAATTTGAGGAAGGCGAAAGTTAAGTGATTTATAGAACCTGATGACAAATCTGTGCATGAATACCTTTCAGTTAAACAAAATGAAGGAAATCGACCGGATAAAATGGCCGTACCGACTGACTTTAGTTTTCATCATTTTTTTAAATATATAGATAGGAAATTGAAAAAAATACGTTACCGTACTGTACTTTATTTTCCTGTTGTAGCTTCTAAAAATAATTATTTCTGCAAATTTAATTGAAATATTGTTCTTCGTTGGTAGTGTTTTAACGTGATTTATATTTTAAAATATGGTTAAAGTAATTATACGAGTTCCACTGAAAATCTAAACGTTTCCTTTCGTGCACATAAACACCATTATTTTACTCTGTTCCCGCTAGATGGTGATAGTTGCACTTGGCATTAATGTGGCTGGTGCGGCACATTTTGGAGGGAAATTATAGCGCTAAGCTTTATCGTTATGTGTATATATTCACCATGCTGCTATTTCTAGCATGGTTTGACGGAAACGGGTCGCAGAACAATCCCTGGCAGCGCAGTTTTTCAACTTGTCATACATACAAGTTAAGCAACAAGCTCTTAGCCATTGCAAGGAAAGTAACTATCTTGTCGATTGATATACTGTAGTCAATACAATCGTCAAGCTCTGTGTTTAAGTTAACGTCACACTCATCTGTCGACGACCAGCCGTCTAAGTGACAAAAACACAGGGAAGAGATTCTCTACAGCTTATTGGAATAGGGTTGAAAAAAAAATACTTCGCGCCACTTCACTTTTTAATATCTTCCCCTCTCTGAGCTATGCCACCAAGATTGTAGGATCGATATTGAATGAGAAAACTGGAGCGGTGGTTTTATATTACTTTCCTAATCGACCATGATAAATTTAAAGGGAGTGATAATCTGTTCTAAATAATAAAGGGTCGCTATTGAATTCGCAGAATAAAAGGGAAGATCGAAATGAGTTTTATTTATAGGATTTCGACGAGAGAGCGAGCGTGTGCTCGTGTGTTGTTGTTGTTGTTGTTGTTGTTGTTGTTGTTTGAAGCAAAATGTTGAGATGTGGTGACTTTAACTGTTGTCTTCCGAGATGATTGATGTTGCCGTTTATGAGTTTTTAAATGACTATAAGTTAAATTTGTAATTTTGTCTCCACCTTAATTTGGTAATGTTGTCTCCATCTGTTCCCTTACCTTTTATTCGCACATCATCAGTCTTCTTTCATTCTAAAACGCATTCATACTTAATCATTAACTCAATAAGTAATTATGTTCCTAAAATACAAAGTATGTATGCCTTTGTTTCTCTTCCTAACCTCTTAACATTCATCACGAAAGGCTAATACCACGAAACTGTGGAAAAAAACAAGATACCATGAAAAAACATGTGTTTATGAGCTCTTAATGTTCAGCCACTGTCTTCTTGACTGGTAGCTACTGCGGCTGTTTCTGGTGAGGGTTAATATGCTGTTAGTTAATCCTCTTCCGAAACGCGTGGCTCACAAGAACGAGTTAAAATATTAACTCGAAGTTAACATACACAGAGTATATTTAATCCTCCTTGATGAAACCTGGTCTGATTAGTGTAAAGAGAGGCTGAAACTTCAGAATCAAAATCAAAACAGTATCAACCCCTTTATCTTGTAAATATGGCTTTCAAACTTTTTCTCTATCTCATTATGAATCTATGTATGGTCATCAAATGCGCTGGTGATATTCATCTGTCTAGTGTGTAGTGTGAATGTACCATGTCACTGTACGTTAATACTAGCTCCCGGAATGACGTGATCAGCCGGAACTGAAGCTGCCAACTTTCCGGAAACTAATTCCAGTTTATGCATTATGCATATTATTTTAAAGTGTCGTCACAGTGAGGACATCCGGCGACACGATTGACTATTTTGTTGCATGTTTAACATGAACGTAACCACTATTGGCGTTGGATAAACAGGGGCAAGTGATTTTGATGATAAGTGGACTATCATTTTTAACACGGCAAAGAAGTGTTGTACCATGTCCGGGTAAACAATGTTCATAGCACATACATTAAAAATGTTAAATGAAATGAAAGTAAAATGTTAAATACTGCAGTACAGTATGTTTATTCTCAGTTATATGCATCGCTAAAGAGTCCGACAACTTGGCTGAATGGTCAGCGTAGTGGCCTTCGGTTCAGCTCCGGGCTGGGTATTTGTGGTCGTCTTGCAAGTAGATCTTCGTTTACATACACCATCACTCAACAAATCACCACAGAAACACGCAATTAGGAATGCATCCTCGTAGTAGGGTTAGCATCAAGAAAAACATCTGGTCGCTGAAACGGCTTCATCACATCTAATGCCAGCCCCAAGTAGTTGGAAAAAAACCCATGAAGAGGAATAAAATATGCATAACTACCAACCTACCAAAAAAAAGAAACATGTACATAGATAGTTAGCCAATAAGCTTAGCATTGTTTTGGTCTGTGAAAAGAACGAGACTGTCCTTAAAACCTCAGTCCTTCCGCCCATGCACAAGACAGTTATCATAAATGTGATTATCACGGCAGTTCTAAATTCTAAATTGCTACTCAGTAGATGAAAATACTAAGAGATTATATCTCGTATTTTATAATGCAGGAAAGTAAATGGAAGATTTTGAATCAAATGAGACCAAACAGGTTTCAAATCTGCTAGATTTAGCCAAGAAAGGGCTACTTTGAAAACACTGGTCTGCTAATTAAGTAAATTTGATAGTAATTTTCTGAGGGCCAGACTGAATGTCTCAGACGGCAGAGCACTGGCCTGCTTAGTCCGAGTTGACAGGTTCATTAGTAGATTTGTATCTTGTGGGACAAAATTCCGGCATCTTCGGCGACGTCGGAAACAAGAGTAGTTAGTGGTGTGTAAAGCAATCAAATGTTTAATTTTATTAATCTTACAATATTTCGAGATCACTGCAGATAGTAATGTCTTCGTTCTCCAGGTATGATCTTTCCTGGCGTTTCAAATCGTTTGAAAAGTTTTCGATCGTGATGTAATATCCGCTAGGCACATTAAGCATACCTAGACGTCTCAGCTTATTTGAAATGTTTTCCGTCGTGATCCAACAACCATTAGTCATTATTTTCACTGAGAAGTTCCTTTGGTTTAAAAATTATTATGGGCAAAGAATAATTTGTGTCCCATTACTAATGCAGAGTTTGAGATATGTTAAGGGTCGTATCAGCCCGGTAAATAGAGGATTAGTAATTTTCCTTCCCTGTCGAACAATAGCAGTAGTTAGGAAAGGGTCATGTGCGTTATCTACAGCCCACATCATTATTAACCATTCATCACGTGGGAGTCTGAACGTAAAGTTGCGAGCTTAGAGGCCATAACTTCTTCGATGACCCCAAACCACAAAGAGAAGCGGAAAGTGCAGGGTTCGCAGAATTGTCTCTACCCCTAACGCGTATTAACGGGCAGCAAGGAAGCAAGTCTCTTCGTAACGAGCTTTTCAGTCTGCAAACGATCTCTCATTCAGCAGCTGGCCAAAAGAGAGGTGTAAAACTCATCCTTCACGAGTAGGCATCAACAGAACAGTGGGTAATCATGGCCACCCTAAAGACCGCACAATGATACAACTCTCATCAGCAATACTGCATTATCATCAGTCACTCTAAAATTATATCTGTGGATTAAGCAGTTACAAGATTTCAAGACCATTCACATAAGTACGAAATGATTCTTTTTTTTTTTTTTACAAGTTGCTTTACGTCGCACCGACACAGATAGGTCTTATGGCGACAATGGGACAGAAAAGGGATACGAGTCGGAAGGAATCGGCCGTGGCCTTGCCTGGTGTGAAAAAAGGAAACCACGTAAAACCATCTTCCGGGCTGCCGACAGTGGGGTTCGAACCCACTCTCTCCCGATTACTAGATACTGGAGCAATTAAGTGACTGCAGCTATCGAGCTCGGTAATACGGAATCTTATAAGATTTTTTTTAAAAATAAGAAATTTTATAAAGGGATCCGCTCTGCAATGGTCTGCGATTATGGAAAGACATATTTCATACGCCCTGTAGGCCTATATTCCATTATCACTTTCATATTGAAGGTGATGGTGGTGATTATTGTTTTAAGATGAATTACAACTCGGAAACCAATCCCCTATTAACATAAATCAGAGGGGGGCAAATGAAAGGGATCCGACACTTCGAAAAATGTAGGTATCGGTCAGAGAAGGGCAAGGACCACCAATGGAGGTCTAGAGGATAGATGAAAGTGAGAAGCCTGGCACAAGAAAGTGGAATCCATAGCAGGACTCAGCTAAGGGTCCCATTTTGACCAACCTACGCTCCCAAGTTGAGCCCCTGGAGCTTCTTTTAGTCGCCTCTTACGACAGGCAGTGGATACCGTGGGTGTATTCTACCGCCCCCACCCAGAGGAGGTGGTGAGGATGAAACGTACGCACGCACGCACGCACTGTTCAGAATAAAAACATTCTACCCGACGCAGATACGATGGCTAGACAGTCAGAGAAATGAAATTTAAAAAGTTTAGGTTAGTGAAAGTAGAAACAGAAATGATGAAAAAAGCGCAGACACTTGTTACTGTTACCCTACTCCAAGGCCAATCCAGCATGGGTAACTCTGAGCTGGCACAGCCCTCGGGATCGACGAGCATACAAGCGCCCATACCGACGTCAAGTTCATGGTACCCCTAAAGAGAGTTTTCTCGCTGAAAGGTATTTCTACTTAATTGAGAATTTCTCCCAGCAAATCGATAGTTTTCGTCTGAATAACTAATCTATATAAAATGCATTCATAAAGCCGCAATAAATGGAGTCGATCAGACGCTGTTCAGAAAAACTGCTGCTTCTTCCTAAGATCAAAACTTCATGGCTGAATTGGTGATGTCAGTGCCCTAAACGACCCACTACTGCGGTTCATAACTATTCAAGGTGGATTCATGAAAAACAAATACTGTTTCTCAGTCCGAGTCTTTGACTCTATGTTCAGTGTACTGATCTTCGGTTTAGAGAGCCCAAGTTCGATTCCTGGCCTAACCTTGGATTTTAACTGTGTAAAGATAATTTATCTGGTTCGTGGACTGGGCGTTTGTGTTCGTCTCAATACACATCTACATAGAACACAATACACTACACAAAGTATAAAGTACATCCCTCCACGCAAGGTTGACGTCAGGAAGGGCATACGTCCGTAAAAATGGACCAAATCCATCTCGCTTGCTAAATCCAGTGAACTGATATTAAAGCCAGGAAGAAGATACTGTTATTCATCCGTCATGGGACATACAGAGTGGTCGGAAACAACGTAAACCGGATATAAGATAGTTAGAGGGTTGGTCATACTGATAAATCATTTGAAAAAAAAATCGATATCTCAAGCCGTTTTCATTTTATCAGCTGCTTAGTTTGGCCACTCAGATCGCTTCGTGGGTGAACTCAAAGGGCTTTTCGAGGTGCTGTTGCTAAGTCTGCGTGTGGCTTAAATCCGGCTTGAGACCCATGAGTACCAAACAAAAACACACCATGGGTTTCAGCCGGTGTCACCGTAGCGTACTTGCTATGGCACGATCCTGTCATCTCGGAGGTCCGTGTTCCAGTCCCTTCCATGGCAAATAGTGCGTTATAGTACCTTTTAGTTCTCTTAATTGCAGAGACGATTTTATAATCATTAATCTGTAATGGTTTAAAATTTAAGGAACTGACGAATTCTGAACTGGATTAAGAAATATTATTGAAGAGAAATATTGGTCCGACCCCTTGGCTGAATGGTCAGCATTTGAGGCCTTAGGTTCAGATGGCGCCGTATTCGATTCCCGTACGGGTCGGGGATTTTAATCGCGTCTGATTAATTCTTCCGGCTCGGGGACCAGGCTGTTTGTGTTTGTCCCGACACTTTCCTATTCATATAACATACCACACTAGCAACCACCACAGAAGCACGCAATAGTGATTACATCCCATCGGGAAGGGGATCCAGCCGTAAAACATATGTGTGGATACCCACAAGTATCGGGAAAAGACGGTAGAAGAAGAATAGGAAGAAGAAGAATGAAGAGAGGTATTGGGTATAGCAGGGCAGCTTTTTACCAACCACAAGCGAGACACATTACAGGAGCGTATTGTGCCGGGATGTAACACATTATGATACATTGTCTCTATCTGGTGTAATGGGCTCTTGTTCTTCCAGTGTCTTCGAGCTAACCACTCTATTCATCGTTCATTAAGAAGCTACTTCAAGTGGCCAGTGAATGGGCTTGGTAATCGAAAGCGCTCTTTCTTCATTTGCTGGGCTGTTACTGGTTTCATTCACAACTTCCTACAAGAAAAAGAAAAAAATATAAAGGAAATAGAGAGAGAAAAGTAATCCTCCACAATATCTGACCTAATTTTCTCCTTCAGGCTTCTGTCCTTGTTTGTTCAATTTGTTCTTGATAAACACAATTTTTAAATCATAAAAATAATAATTAACTTGTTTATTTACTTACCTTACTTTGGCCTCGAAAGGTGGGTCAACGTTGCATTATCAGAGCCGATACTCATATATCTGTGATGTGACCAAGAGTTTGGACTATATCCCAGTTGTTTCAACTCCTCCCTATCCAAATCATCTGGATGGTGGGGGAAATTTATTTACTATATACATACAAAGTAACTGGCCGACGCCAGTGAAGCAGTTGGTTCTCGTTGTTCAAGATAGAGGGCACGATCTCAGCTGAGACACGTGAAATGCTACAGCTCCGCGCCATTGACTTCCAGCGCGTCAAGAACTCCTGCAGGACAAAATACCACCATCCCAGCATCTCTTAAAACCTACAACGATTTAGGAATATTAATAATGTTACCTCGATTACTTCTACGGGTTTTGAAGACACTAAGGTGCTGGAAAGTTTGTCCTGCAGGAGATTTTTCTTACGTGCCGGTACAAGAGGGTGCTGTATTCGAGCACCTACTAATACCACCGTCCCGATCCAGGATCGATCCTGCTACCTTGGGTTTAGAAACTCCGCGCTCTACCACATCAGACACTCAGTCAGACTACGTAAATGATATTATTATTATTATTATTATTATTATTATTATTATTATTATTATTATTATTATTATTATTATTATTATTATTATTATTTCATCTGGGTTGGAATTGGATGTTTGCAGCCCACTGAATGAACTTTCTTTCGCCAGAACACACCACCTTCAAAAAGTAGCAAAGAGAGGGTTGGAAGAAGGCCTTTACCTGTGTGGGAGCGTTCTGTGTGTGGGAAAGAAGCACCAAGTGTGACCTTCCACCCCCGTGCTCCGCTGTCTTGGTCGCGGGTCGTTGCTCCTTCTGTGAACGGAAACAGCAGACACCTTGTCTATCTCGATACTACATCTTCCCACCAGTTCTTCTTTTAATTGCAAAGACAACGCGTGTGGTACACATAAAGTTCACACACAGGACCTTGGAGATCACGAACATACTATAGGATGATAAACAAATTAGTTTCAGTAACAACCCTGTGTTAGTATTCCATCAATTATTATTATTATTATTATTATTATTATTATTATTATTATTATTATTATTATTATTATTATTATTCCCGGTCTCGAAAGCCAAGAATAACGGCCGAGAGGATTCGTCGTGCTGACCACACGAAACCTCGTAATCTGCAGGCCTTCGGGCTGAACGGCGGTCGCTTGGTAGGCCAAGGCCCTTCAAGGGCTGTATTGCCATGGGGTTTATATTATTATTATTATTATTATTATTATTATTATTATTATTATTATTATTATTATTATTATTATCGCTAGTTGCTTTTACGTCGCACCGACACAGATGGGTCTTATGGCGACAATGGGTCAGGGAAGGGCTAAGAGTGGGAAGGATGCGACCGTGGCGTTAATTAAGGTACAGCCCCAGCATTTGCCTGGTGTGAAAATGGGAAACCACGGAAAACCATTTTCAGGGCTGCCGACAGTGGGGTTCGAACCTACTATCTCCCGAATACTGGATACTGGCCGCACTTAAGCGACTGTAGCTATCGAGCTCGGTATTATTATTATTATTATTATTATTATTATTATTATTATTATTATTATTATTATTATTATTATTATTATTATTTGGTACAACATTACATCGGTATTCCATACTAACAGCATTTTAATGGCGTGGTAGATGTACTTCAAGAAAATGAGTATGAAATCAAAGGGCTTCTTCTTCTTCTTCAACTTCTATTATTATTATTATTATTATTATTATTATTATTATTATTATTATTATTATTATTATTATTATTTGGTACAACATTACATCGGTATTCCATAATAACAGCATTTTGATGCTTTTAATGGCATGGTAGATGTACTTCAAGAAAATGAGTATGAAATCAAGGGCTTCTTCTTCTTCAACTTCTCTTAGAAGTTTGTAACTAATGGAGTATTTTTCCTGTCCGTTTCCTTGGCTGAATGGTCAGCGTACTAGCCTTAGATTCAGAGGGCTCGGGTTACACATACGGCGCGGCGGCTGGTCCAAAGATTTTGCGGGTGTTTGCGTTCGTCTGAATACACCTAATATTCATAAAACACATCGCACAACCAACCGAAGGGCACCTGACCATAACATTCGGCCAAATCCACAAGAAGTGCCGGCCCCAATAGATTTGGAAGAAGAAAAAAGAAACGAAGAAGATTGAGTGACCATTCTTATTTTTTGCCTCCCATATCAGAGCTGCTGCGCGTCGGCCTCTCACCGCTGGATACCGTGGTTCAAATCCCGGTCACTCTATGTGAGATTTGTGCTGGACAAAGCGGAAGCGGGACAGGTTTTTCTCCGGGTACTCCGGTTTTCCCTGCCATCTTTCATTCCAGCAACACTCTCCATTCTCATTTTATAGCATCTATCAGTTATTAATAAATTACTTTGGGAGTGGTGACTCCATCGTACTAATAGCCTATATCTGCTTCATTCATTCCACCCCTGACCCGGTTAATGACTGGAAAACAGGTTGTAAGTTTTCATTTTCATCAGAGTTGCTGTACTGCGGATATCAAATCACTGTCCAAGGTTCTGCGCCAAGGACTTCTTCACCATCATCCACGTTTCCTTTCTATCAGTTATGATTAGTTGTATCAGGTCATATTTTCATTCCTCATCCTGAAGGGGTAAGGTGGGCCACCTAAAAGGTAGCACCTTCACTCTGGCTGGGATAAGAATTCACATGAATTTCCGGCACAGTGGAGTTGGTTACGCGATCAATCCATGGCCAAAAATGTGAAAAGTATGGCCAAAAGAGGCAGGCATAGACTGTAACTGAATTACAGTTAATTGAATGCAATTTGAACACGTTTCTAGTCCAACCCCTATTTAATGATTGAATAACTGGTAGAATCCCACTCTGTTCAAGTTTTTTTGTCAGTACCGAGGCTGCAATAATATTGCTACATTCTCAAACGTTAACAGTTTTCTAGGCATGTAAAAGTAGGCCTACAAGTTTAAGTTCTGCTCGCTGGCTGAATTATCAGCGTAGTAGCCTCCTGTTCAGAGGGTCCTGGGTTCGACAGCAGACCGTATCGGGGAGTTTCTCCGCGTCTTAGCCATTTCTATGACTCGGGGACTGAGTGTTAGTGTTCGTCTTAATAAACATCTCTTCATGCACACACAACACACCACAGATTTAACCACTAGAGAGGCATGTAATTCATATTAGGTGCCGACCTCCAAGAATCGGGAAAAGGTTGAGAATAAGAAAAAGAAGGTGATTATCATGAATTAGATCAAAGTTTAAACCATTGTTGTTTTTTTAGAATTACAGTTACTCATATCTGATTGATCGTTTCCTATGACAAAAGCAGTAGTATATCTTTGCTGTGAAGTAGTTCATTATTACGATTGATTCGTGCAATACTTTCAACGCAACAGGATCTATTCGTGGCTTAGGTAACTGCTATATTCTGATAGAAAGGACCTTTCAGTACTGAAGAATAAATTTCTCAAATCCACAAATAACGTCGTAATTGTGCGTGTTCTGTACATATGAATACTTGTCCAGTTGACCTTTACGTATAAGCTGAGTTCTTGTCACTGTTTATTACTGCGAGGACATGGTAGCGGTATTTACCAGACACTGCTGCTGGCGTATACCATATATGAATGATAACACGCTGTGTGGCCTATAGGGTATAGAGCATAGTGCAACGTTACGACAATGTGTGACAGTTAACGTCACACTGACGAGTCCGTGAAATTGCTGGACAGCTTTCGCTACCATCTGTTGAAGCCACGTTAAGTCAACATCAAGTTCATGAATAGTGAACAGTGATCCCTTGGAAACAGATCTATGCCTTGTATTTGGTTCTTTACCTCTATATTGCTATGTTCAACCATTATCGAACCGAAATCGTGATCCTGCTTGCTGCTGCATTCTACTTATAACCTTAATCCTCTGAGTGATATTCTCGCCCTATGCTACGTTCAGCGGCTGCCTAACCGTGGCGCTAAAGGCGTACTCAGTTCATTCGAAAGGACGTGGGTTCGATTCTCCTTCAGGAAGCTGAAATTGTCAAAACTAGATTTCCACTTCTGGAGGCCCATATGACTCTGGGTTTCACTCAGTCTTAACCTAAAACGAGGTTCAGGTGAACTCCTTACAGAAAGATGGTTGGGTATAGAGCTAAGCTTCTCCAAAGGCCTCCATGGTCCGTACGGGGAGAGTTTTGCTTTACTTTGATACCACGTTCGATTTAAAACCCATTAGCGCCGTGCGTTGCCATTTGGCAACGATTCTTGCACCTTTCTTCTTTTAGTACTGTTGGATACAAGAAAACATCTGGAAGGTTGTAGTGTCATCCGACAGTTAGAAATGAGTTTGAAGAATCGAGTAATCACGTTTATTCAATTTTAAAATCTATTGTTGTGACACAAGCAGTGGTGGACTGTTGTTTATTTTCTTATCCCTGCGAAATGGCTGCTGGCTTCACGTAAGGAGGATATAGAATCTATGAATAAAGTAGTTTCATTGGATTATGTTTGTTTGTTTTTTGTTGTCCAACCCTTGTTCCGTTTCTCTACGGGGCCGGGTATGAGGTGAGATGAATCTGTCGTGGCGGTTTTTTACCGTGTAAGGTTCAGTTTAGTTAAGTGTTCACGTGTTTTAGTGCTCAGTGTGTTATTGCAATGCCATTTTCAATACATTAGCGTGTGTTTATACATAATACATTCAAGAAATACAGGAAATATTGTACGAAAACGCTCTATGGCTCAGTGCCGGGCGAGCGCTGACTGCATTACGGCAAAGTGCTTGGCGGGAGACAGGCTCGCAGCGCAGGCGACCGGGCGAGCGGCAATCACCTGAATAGATAAAAAATGTCCCTGTATAATTTTTAATTGTTTATACATTCTTCGAAAACTTCATCTGAGAAACAAAGTTGTAAACAATCTCAGTGGTTGCCTTTTCCATGCCAGGAGCTTAGTATTCAAGATATAGGGCGTTGTTATCAGTCATTCTATGAATCGCGTGCTAAAATATGCCAAATATGCTTCATACTACGCCTTGTGACGGTACACATGCCAGAGAGACCCTCCCACCAACCCCCGACTAGAACGGATATAAAGAAGGCTAAATGTTTGACCTTAATATAGCCTAGGCTACAGCATCCTATCACTATCTGATGAAAAAAGTATCCATTCCATGTATGTCAAAATGTGCTTACTTCGGTTTTGAATGTATCCAAGGCAAGGATTCGCAGGCTAGGCAAACAGCAATTGAAAACAGGATTGTCGCCAAAAGAAAAACGTGGGGGTGATACAAGGTTAAGAAAATTTGAAAGAAAGACTCAAAGTGTGAGGAAGTTCACTGACTATTAGACTTCACTTGTGTCACGCTACTGTAGAGGAAGAAACAGGTGGTATTACTTGCCTTCTGAACTCTAAGACCTTCCTGAGAAAAAACTTTCAGCGTTGAGGTCTTCGGTTCAGAGGGCTCTCGGTTTGTTTGCTGGATGAATAGGGGATTTTAATCACATCTGGTTAATTCTTTTGACCCAGGGACTGGGTATTTGTGTTTGTTTAGACATATTCCGCTCCATATTCACAAAACATGGCGCACTATCAACAATCACTGAAACACGCAATAGCGAATACTTCCCTCCCCATAGGCTTGACGTCAGAAAGGGACTCCGCCAGTAAAACAGCGCCAAATACCCATGGGCTACACAGTTCGCACCTGCGACCCCATCAGAGGGTGGGAAAAATGTTATAGGAACATTTATAATCGACTAATAATAATAATAATAATACTTTTGTGTCCCACTATCTTCACAGTTTTGAAGACGTCGAGGTGTCAAAAGTTTCTCCCGTAAAAGTTATTTTACATGCCAGTAAATCTACTGACACAAAACTGATGTATTTGAGCATTTTCAAATACCACGGTATTGAGCCGGAATTGAACCCGTGAACTTGGACACACAAAGTCGGTGTTCTACCATCCGAATCACTCAACATATTCGACCCAATTAACTCCGGCTTTGTGAATCTCAATGGCATGTAAATAGGCACACTCAGCCGTGAAAGTGGAAATATTACATGTATTTGACTGAGGGTAAAGGTGAATCGTAACGTATTATAATCAATAATAACAAAATTAAAAACTAAGGTACGAAACAACAGAATTTTAACACATGTTTTTTCACATATTATTAGTATTACAGAGTTGAAATTATGTGATAGAATTTGGGGTGATAATCATAACACGCTGCCTAGCGGCCAGACAAGGAAGAGTGTGTTGGAGAAGCGGGGATACAAATTATCGAAAACAATTTCATTAACATAGCGCGGTATGTAGATCACCTCAGGCACAAAACAGTTCCCTCAGCAAAATAGAGAGCGCGTCAATTTATTTGATCTGCTATGCAATAGGGCGGTGTGCAGCAAGTATTCATGAAATGCAAACCGAAGACTCTTTTGACCGTTCCATTTGTTATCCGCTTCATAGTTTCTATAGTAGTCTGTGGTCACGTATATTAACATATACATTATTCAATTGATACTTAGTCGACACAAATGAGTGTGTTATCCCAGCAAACAGAGCACAGCTACTTTGTTGTGAAAGAATTTACATAGCTGTTCAGAGAGCCAGGGAGTTTTCTTCTCTGTTTGGATAATATCGGCTCGTTATCAAAGAGAAACAGAAGCTTCTCAAAGAGCTACTATAGCACTAATTGTTACATTCAATTGCTTTTCACCCAAAATTCCCCAGTAAGCTTTAGCAAACAATGTGTAATGAATGAAAAATAATTGTTTAAGTTCATCTCCCATATAATAATCGTCACAGAAAAGAATATGTTAGTCTGTCGCCATGGTGTTTGGAGCGCGCTTTCAGTATAAAGCGATGTTAATACAAAATTAGATGAATACGAAGCAATTAGTCGAAGTTCTAGCTTCGTATTTTTTCAAGCTAAAATATGAAACAAAGAGAAAGAAACAGAAGAGGCAGAGTGTAATGTCGGAATTAAAGAACAATAAAAGAAAAATGTGCATTAAAAAGTAATGATAGCATTTAACAAAGACTGCAGTTATGTGATGATAATCATGAAAGTGTGTAATTCATTAGAGCATTGTTTTGAAAGGGAAAGAGATGAGACATATAGTAGAATTCTTCATAGTATGTTCTAGAGTTAGAACAATTAATGGAAATCGTTTGCGATGACCCAGTTCTAAAATTTCTATTTGCCGGCTGAGTGGCTCAGACGGTTGAGACGCTGGCCTCCTGACCCCAACTTCGCAGGTTCGATCCTGGCTCAGTCCAGTGGTATTTGAAGGTGCTCAAATACGTCATCCTCCTGCCGGTAGATTTACTGGCACGCAAAATAACTCCTGCGCGAATAAGTTCCAGAACATCGACATCTCCGAAAATCGTACAAGTAGTTAGTGGGACGTAAACCTAATCTTCTTCTTCTTTGGCTACCGCGTTTTCCCCACACATGTGTGGTCGCGGGTGCGAACTGCGTCTCACATGTGGATTTGGCCCTGTTTTACGGCTGGATGCCCTTCCTGACGCTAACCCTCTATGGAAGGATGTAATCACTATTGCGTGTTTCTGTGGTGATTGGTAGTGTAGTGTGTTGTCTTAATATGATGAGGAGAGTGCTGGGACGGACACATAAACCCAGTCTCCGAGCCAAAAGAATTAATCAGAAACGATTAAAATCCCCGACCCAGTCGGGAATCGAACCCGGGACCCTCTGGACCGAAGGCCAGTACGCTGACCATTTAGTCAACGAGTCGGACTTCTGAGGTTCAATCGAAATTGTGCGAATATTGTCAAGGAATTCTCGCTCTTCATAATATATGTGCTGCGGGTCAGTATTTCTCCAAAAATATTATCGCATAGCGGTTTTTGCAGGCGTAGCGACGATATATTTTCATTGTAAAATTAAAATTACAAAGGTTTAGCCGATGAATGGGGACTTCAGAAGTGATGTACTTAAACGGAGAAGCAATAGTCTTAGTTCTAGTGAAACAAAGATACAACGCAATTAATAAAAGCATACTGGGAAATCTGTTATGTGTACGCTTTTTACTCTTTGGATAAAAGTGTTAGAATATTTTAAAAGGGTGATTACTTCAAGTACCTACGATGCTGGGTAACTCAAAAATGGGGTCCAGATGTACAAATAAAAATAAAAATCGGTTTTACAAGACGCGTGTTTCTGAAATTAAAGCAATTTGTGTGCATCCTTGACCCCCCATTTGAAACTTGTTGGCAAGTCGAAGTTCTACGGTGTCGAAAGCTGGACACTAAAGGCTTCGTAAATGAACCGACTATAGGCATTTGAAATGTGAATGTATCGTAGAATGTTGACGATCCCGTCTGTTAAACGTGTTAACAACTGGGAAGATACTGCGTTGTGCCAGAAAATAATGATCTTAACCCTCTGAAAAGGCTTGAAAGCACCCATTTTTTGTCATATATTTCTTAATGACAAATACAGACTGATACAGTTGATCATACAAGACAATATAGAAAGGCAACGTAGACGTGAGTAGACACGACAATTTAATCATCTCCTGTAACAGATACGAGTGTAAGTACTTTATGTACCATGAAGTATCGTTCTTATTCAAAGCTGCAAAAACCAGTCATTGAGTTTAATACAAGCTATTGTAAACGATGTATCAGGTATTTTTGAGTTATGTGGTACCAACTAGGACGACGGCACCGGGTGTACAAGCACGTAAAGCCCACGATATGTCCACGTGCACACGCATGCACAGAAATTGTGCCCCGTAGTAAACAATCAACACCGCCCCACTCCAGTACCGAAAAGGAGGGGAAGGGAGAAAGGGTAGTGCTGAAGGCACAGTGTGTATATTGTTATATATCCACCACTGCCCACACTTTACCACTGTCCACACTTTAATCACAACACTCTTGTACTAAGCCGCCTACCTGCAGCAATGCGTTAAACGAGGAGGTGGGGGGCACCATGCTTTGTTTATATCGGGACGCCATTTCTGTGTACGCGTGTACTAAAATACAAAGCAGAAAGCAATCACGTCAGTGACGGAGCGTCAACATACGTACGCCATTATCTTGCAAATGGCCTGATTGCAAGCTCATGTTCACCGAGTCGTTTTTGCTTCTCTTCTCTTGTTTGTTTGTTTGTTTGTTTGTTCCTCTACTTCGGCTTATGCCATCCTTTCTGATTCACCCTATATAAAAAACGAATGGCGCAAATTACAGCGCCTCGAAGTAAAATAGATATATTGGAGAATATATTCTAAAATCTCACAATAAAGACGACTTTTGCAAGCTTTGATTTCATATACATGTCTGTTTCTTTGGCAATCCGCTAAATTTTTTGTTTCTTCTGAAGAAATTTTTCACTGTTATTTCATTCGAAAAATCCTGTTTTTCTTCTTCTTCTTCTTCTTCTTCTTCTTCTTCTTCTTCTACTGATCCATTCCAACCATATGGCCAGTTATTGCGCCAGATTTCTTTCAGATAACTTCTTATGGCACTTAGGTTTATTTAATGTATGTGTTATGATGGCGATCCCTTAAAAAAATCCTCTATAAGATTCTGAATTATTTTAGACGTTCATCACATGTTTACGTATTGAAAAGCCCACATTATTATTTTTAAGTGTAATTAGGCACCACTGAAAACTATGGCTTCTAAGCCAAACTTGCCCTCTCAGTCTTGGTAAATATTGGTATAATTAATCTGAAATCACCCTGCGAAAATTATCTGAATGCTAGGCTCAAATAATTAAAATAGGATAGTCCCCTGCCGACATCATAAGAATCCCTCACATCTTCAGCTGGTAAACGAAATTACATAAACGTCTTGTCATATGGCAGTGTTACTACTTTCCTTACATCAATCTGCTTGAGTCCAACACTGTACACACCAGAGATGTGCAATGTTTTATAATACTGCAGATGGCATTCCCGCTGCTTCATCATCAAAATGAAGGGAAAAAGGAGAGGAAAAAGCTACACTTTCATCTCCTCATGAGTATTAGTCTCTCAAACAGCTCCTTTTTATTACGATACAACACAACAGAGCATTGTTCTCACACAGACCTCTGACATCTCGGGGTAGTCTGTCCGCTGCTTCGCCGTCCTGCTTGTAAGAATACTCCATTATGTTTTGATATTTACTTACCCAATATAGGGAAAACCACTGAAACTTACCCCCGTATGAACCTATAATAAATAAATAAATAAATAATTAAATAAATAAATAAATAAATAAATAAATAAATAAATAAATAAATAAATAAATGCAAACGTTGTGGTTGTAGAAATGTGGATGATGATAGTAATAATAATAATAAGAAGAAGAAGAAGAAGAAGAAGAGGAATATAATAATTATATCATTATTGGATGCTTATTCACTACAATGACTTGGTCGCCAGTTTTTACATTTAGACGGTCTTGGTTCGAGCATCCATCAATGCTCCTGTTGTACCCGGACAAAATCTAAAATGAATCTTGGTGGCTCTAAGGTATTAGCATTGCCGGAGTATTCTACCCACACTCCACCCTTATGAAAAAATCTCTCTCTCTCTCTCGTGTGCTGTGTTCGAATATTAGCGACCTCGGGCGGGATTTTCTACACAACTAGTATGGTGACAAGGAAGGCATCGGCCATCAGCGTGGACCTAAAACTGGGGACAGGTGCTCTTCCGAACCCCATACAAATGTAGAAATTATTATTATTATTATTATTATTATTATTATTATTATTATTATTATTATTATTATTATTATTATTATTATTATTATTATTAGGGGCTGTCTGGCCGAGGCGGTAAAGGCGTGCTCGGTTCGCCCGGAAGGACGTGGGTTCGAATCCCCGTCAGGAAGTCGTAAAATTTAAGAAACGAGATTTCCGCTTCCGTAGGTGCACATGGCCCTGAGGTTCACTCAGCCTACACAAAAAATGAGTATCGGGTTAAATCCTGGGGGAAAAGGCGGCCGGGTGTAGAGATAACTTCTCTACCTCATCAAGTGCCGAGATTACGAACAGTGGAAGCCTTTACCTTTCACCACTCCAAGGGCCTTCATGGCCTGTATGGAGATGACTTTGCTTTGCTTATTATTATTATTATTATTATTAGGAGGAGGAGGTTTAACTTCTCAAGCTTCTTAGATCCAATAATATAATTGTCGTTGAAACTGTAAGCCTTTTCTCTCTTTTCCTCTGATGGAATTATAATACCCGAGACGATTTCCCGAAGTACATATTATTACAATATATAAGCGTTCAATTGTAAAGAACTCAACGTTAGGAAATTTTGTACTGAAATTACCCAAACCCCATAGCTCAGCAGCCCATGGGCTACCAAGCGATCGCTGCTCAGCCCAAGTCCTGCAGATTGTGAGGTGTCGTGTGATGAGCTCGACGAATCCTCTTCGCCGTTATTCTTGCCTTCCTAGACCGGGGACCGAGCTCGAGAGCTGCAGTCGCTTAAGTGCGGCCAGTATCCAGTAATCGGGAGATAGTTGGTTCGAATCCCACTGTCGGCAGCTCTGAAGATGGTTTTCCGTGGTTTCCCATTTTCACACCAGGCAAATGCTGGGGCTGTACCTTAATTAAGGCCACACCCACTTCCTTCCCATTCCTAGGCCTTTCCTATCCCATCGTCGCCATAAGACCTATCTGTGTCGGTGCGACGTAAAGCAAAATAGCGTAGACCGGGGTGCTGAAATTACATTTATAAATTATTTTTAATTATAGAAGGAGACTGTTTTTCCCTAAACTTTTATGGATAAATTCTGAAATTTTGAGAGGAGTGTCAAGATTTGTAAATGGGGCATAAGAAACTGTAACCATCGTCAGTTATTCTGAAGACAGCATTACGTTCTGAGTGTACTAAACCACGGAAGCTGCGCTACCAACGTACCATTTTATCAATCTCAGATAGTGAATATGTTCATTGTATTTCCCACCTCCAGCCCCTCTGGTATTGCAGATGAATCCAGTTTCTCCCAACAAAGGTCATTCCAAGCAGCAGAGCGGCTGGAACAGCTAGAACTTTTACGCGACCCAAGGGTATCGTTGTGAATCTAAAAAGTGGCGCTTGGCCTACTGCTGCAGAGTAAGAAATATAATCCTAACCTCATTCAGGGAGATCTTACAGTCCCCTGGAGCGTACTGGCTGGCAATAGGACAAGCTACGTACACAACGTGAACTTGTACGGTCTGTGGTTTTCTGACACGACTAACATAACCACGAAATAATCGGTCTCCCCAACAGGGATAATCTGATGACAGTCCGCGTAATCTTCCTTTAAATGGATTTTTTGTTCATAATTTGCTTAACTATGAATGTAGACAATAAATTAATATTCATTTCGTAAGAATGGTTCTTCATTCCTTGACTATTGGCCAACGGCTTCCTTCCATTGTGAATAATTTGGAAGCATCGTTTACAATGAGTCGACCGAGCTCGATAGCTGCAGTCGCTTAAGTGCGGCCAGTATCCAGTATTCGGGAGATAGTGGGTTCGAGCCCCACTGTCGTCAGCCCTGAACATGGTTTTCCGTGGTTTTCCATTTTCACACAAGGCAAATGCTGGGGCTGTACCTTAATTAAGGCCACGGCCGCTTCCTTCCGACTCCTAGCCCTTTCCTGTCCCATCGTCGCCGTAAGACCTATCTGTGTCGGTGCGACGTTAAGCAAGTTGTATAAATAAAATAATATAGAATGATTCGTTCGGAAAACTAGTTTTACGTGATGTTGATATCATTATCAAAATCCGAACCACAGGGACGTGACTTTTCGTTTCAGAATCCCATTTGCGTTGGCTGAGAATCGAACTGTGGCCTTGATGATACGAATAATGTTATTGGTACTACGGCCTAGCTTTCTTGTAGTTTTTTTCTAAGTCTTAATTTTTTTTCTTAATAATTCAAATACATTTTTAATATCATACCCCGATAAAATTTGAGGATTTTTGAAATAATTTGCAGGTAGGCCTAATCTGTACTAATAAATGAAAGTTGATGTGCAGCGATCTACCAGGACAGGTATAAGCACTGCAAATGGACTCGAATTAATGAGGGACTTCCAAGCACCGTAGAAACTTATAATCTTTATACCAGAAAACTTGTTATCCCCAATATTCCCAGAAAAGTTGGAAATAAATCCCGAACCTTCACCAGGTGGGCATTCGAAATTTGAGCTCAGAAGCAAAACATCAAAAGTACTCATACCTAAACATGTTCACTCAGTGGGAAACTATTTTTTTAAAGGTTCAGGCATAAGATGCCGGCCACGTGGTCTGTGTCTTACATTCCCGACCATGTTAAGTACCTTTTACTTACATTTGAGAGCTGGTTCGAGGTCCACTAAACCTACATGAGAAAAATTCAGAAGCTACCTGGTGGTGAGGTAGCCACCCCAGTGTAGAAAGCCACGCTGAATCCTTACGCTCATACCTTTAAACCAGGGAAGCATTAGTTATTTTAAATTTTTTAAAGGATATTATTCACTTTTTTAGTGTGATCTAAAGACTACACATATTTCACTCTCCTGTCTGATTCATTTCTACTCTGTTAAATCGTTTGTACTTTAATTCTTAATCTTCTGCCGTATTCTAACAAAATTATGTCTTTGTTTCAGGTAAGTGTGCGGCGTTATTGACCTTGCTGACATCAGCACTACTTCACTTCTTGTTAGCAGGTAATTAAAGCAAGCTTTCTTTATAACCAATCTTATTAAAAGTGAAATTTGAACGAATATATTTTTCTGAAAGCATTTCGAATGTTCATGACTTAATAATCCGACTTGATTAAATTTTATCTGTAATACAACCTTCCGAACTAAAGATGATATCTTATATGGAATCCCACTCAACAGACCTCTATGAACACAGTTAGGTTCGAGTAGTCACATAAAATAAAGCATGTTATCAAACGTGCTTCACAAAATAAACCAACAGGATCAAAATGTCCCTATCCACTGAACTGAATTAATAACATACAGGAACCGTAGTCAGGAAACGTTCGAGTTGTTAACGTCCTTCCAATTTTAACAGACGCCGGGGTGTCAGAATTTCGTTCCGAAGTAGTTCTTTAACGTGCTGGAAGCCAAGACATGGGGTTTGCCACCTATAAACGCTCATAAAATCAAGCGACCTCAGTTGGATATGAACCCGTTAACTTGGGATTAGTAGTCCAACGCCGTATCCACTACACCACTGCGACCGGCAGTCCAAAGTTAAAACAGAAATCGGTCTGATACCTCCGACTCTATTGTACACAACTTGTGCTAAGAATGCAATAGGGAAGATAATCCTGATGAGCAGAAGAGGCTAGGATAACTCAGCGACTCCAATTCAGATGGCGTACTGTGTACTGATGTGATCGGTGTGCGATGTCTGTACTACAGCCTTCAGTCTGTGTTTGGTTCGTTCGTTCGTAATCTGTTTACCCTCCAGGGTCGGTTTTTCCCTTGGACTCAGCGAGGGATCCCACCTCTACCGCCTCAAAAGCAGTGTCCTGGAGAGATTCACACTCTGGGTCGGGGATACAATTGGAGAGAATGACCAGTACCTCGCCCAGGCGACCTCACCTGCTATGCTGAACAGGGGCCTTGTGGAGGGATGGGAAGATTGAATTGGACAGGCAAGGAAGAGGGAAGGAAGTGGCCGTGGCCTTAAGTTAGGTACCATTCCGGCATTTGCCTGGAGGAGAAGTGGGAAACCACGGAAAACCCCTTCCAGGATGGCTGAGAGGGGAATCAAACCCACCTATACTCATTTGACCTCCCGAGGCTGAGTGGACCCCGCTCCAGCCCTCGTACCATTTTTCAAATTTCGTAGCATAGCCGGGAATCGAACTCGGACCTCCAGGGGTGGCAGCTAATCACACTAACCACTACACCACAGAGGCGGACATTATTATAATTATAATAATACGATGCATATTTTTGTAATGTGTTAATGTACGTTGATCAAATATTTCTTACGTTCCGAAACTAGACACCCTGACACAAAAAGAGCTCATCTGAAAATCTCTGCCTCTGAGCGGAAACACGGGCAAATGGAAGGAACACATTTTATGTACAAGGGGGGCGATCAAGAAGTTTCCATCAGCCGGCCGCACCGTCCTAAATCGGGATGCCAATCAGGCAAAATAGCCGTGAGCATTGAGGCGCTCATCCCACCGACGCACCAGGTTGAAAATCCCTGTGTGGTGAAACACCGTGTCCTGCTGTGTGAAGAAGCCCGTAACCGCCTGCACATCCTCGTCCGAGTAAAGGAGTGAAATCGGAGGTAAGGCTTTTCGCGGATGATGTTATTCTCTATAGAGTGATAAATAAGTTACAAGATTGTGAGCAACTGCAACGTGACCTCGAAAATGTTGTGAGATGGACAGTAGGCAAGGGTATGTTGATAAACGGGGTTAAAAGTCAGGTTGTGAGTTTCACAAATAGGAAAAGTCCTCTCAGTTTTAATTACTGCCTTGATGGGGTGAAAGTTCCTTTTGGGGATCATTGTAAGTATCTAGGTGTTAATATAAGGAAAGATCTTCATTGGGGTAATCACATAAATGGGATTGTAAATAAAGGGTACAGATCTCTGCACATGGTTATGAGGATGTTTAGGGGTTGTAGCAAGGATGTAAAGGAGAGGGTTTATAAGTCTCTGGTAAGACCCCAACTAGAGTATGGTTCCAGTGTATGGGACCCTCACCAGCATTACCTGATTCAAGAACTGGAAAAAATCCAAAGAAAAGCAGCTCGATTTGTTCTGGGTGATTTCCGACAAAAGAGTACCGTTACAAAAATGTTGCAAAGTTTGGGCTGGGAAGAATTGAGAAAAAGAAGAAGAGCTGCTCGACTAAGTGGTATGTTCCGAGCTATCAGCGGAGAGATGGCGTGGAATGACATTAGTAGACGAATAAGTTTGAATAGCGTTTATAAAAGTAGGAAAGATCAGAATATGAAGATAAAGTTGGAATTCAAGAGGACAAACTGGGGCAAATATTCATGTATAGGAAGGGGAGTTAGGGATTGGAATAACTTACCAAGGGAAATGTTCAATAAATTTCCAATTTCTTTGAAATCATTTAGGAAAAGCTAGGAAAGCAACAGATAGGGAATCTGCCACCTGGGCGACTGCCCTAAATGCAGATCAGTATTGATTGATTGATTGATTGATTGATTGATTGATTGATTGATTGATTGATTGATTGATTGATTGATTGATTCAAGGCCTTCTTGAGAGGACCGAAGGCGTGATAATTGCATGGGGGAGAGATCAGGACGATAGGGCGTGTGCTCGTGTGTCTCCCACTTGAGTTAGCTTACCTTCTGGAAGAGCCTGGTCTCCCAGATCGACCGGCGTCTTGTGTCGAAACTCGAACCGGACGAAACTTGGTGCACTATTCCATAACGGTGGTTTTCTACAGACATGCTCCCCCATACACAGTCTTTATTCACCGATCGATATCCACCGGTGTTTGTCCTTCGGCAGCCAAGAACAGAAAGACAGCACGCTGGTCCTGTTTGGACTCATTTGGTAATAATGTCGCCATAGTTCACGTGGCCGCATTTAACGCACGCACCTCGCACCTCGGCACGACACGACTGCAACACTAATCCCATTGCTTTTTTTTTTACGGGGGGGGGCCCTTGTAGCCCGCTCCCCCGTCGTGGCAATCGACTCAATCTACATTGCCTCCGACATGCTATTAGTTCTAAGTAGAAAGAAATAGCTTGGAAGATTGGGAAATGATACAAGGAGTATCTGCCTGTTTCTATGTTAGACACGTTACCAGGCGAGGTTTTTTTAATTTTTTTTTTGCTATGGGCTTTACGTCGCACCGACACAGATAGGTCTTATGGCGACGATGGGATAGAAAATTACAAAAATTTACAACAAAAAAGAAGCGCATGTAATTTTTTTTTTGCTAGGGGGTTTACGTCGCACCGACACAGATAGGTCTTATGGCGACGATGGGATAGGAAAGGCCTAGGAGTTGGAAGGAAGCGGCCGTGGCTTTAATTAAGGTACAGCCCCAGCATTTGCCTGGTGTGAAAATGGGAAACCACGGAAAACCATCTTCAGGGCGGCCGATAGTGGGATTCGAACCTACTATCTGCCGGATGCAAGCTCACAGCCGCCTCTACGCGCAATGTCATTGAAGGGTCAGGGTAAAACCACATAGGCAGAAAAGAGAAAGGGCCTACATCTACATGTAAAACCTCACACAATCCCTTTGCGTATGTGTCCGTGCTTATATACCTGCATCGAAGTCGTGCTACTTCAAACGGGAACTTTTTGATCACGCCTTATAGTACTACGAGAGCTCCAGAATTTATCTAGAGAGAATTTAGAATTCGACCTTTTTTAAAAAATTTTTAAATTTTATTTTTTAGTGAATTACTAGACTACGGTGAAAATGAAATGTCGTATGGCTTTTAGTGCCGGGATATCCCAGGACGGGTTCGGCTCGCCAGGTGCAGGTCTTTCTATTTGACTCCCGTAAGCGACCTGCGCGTCATGATGACGATGAAATTATGATGAAGACAACACATACACCCAGGCCCCGTGCCATTGGAATTAACCAATTAAGGTTAAAATCCCCGACCCGGCCGGGAATCGAACCCGGGACCCTCTGAACCGGAGGCCAGTACGCTGACCGTTCAGCCAACGAGTCGGACAATTACTACGGTATTAAGTAAGTAGTGATAGTAAAAAGTTTACAAATATAAAACAAAACGAATACGTGTTCATTCATAACCTATATTTTACTTTTGCAGTCTCCCAGTATGTTGACTGTTGGTTTCATCAGAATAATACATGTAAGTCCTTTTGATAGTGCGCTCTGTGGACGAATGTAGAACTGAAGATTTTTCAGTACGCTATTTTAATGAATTTGTAGAAATAAGTGCACGTAAGTGCGAAGATATGAAAGTGATAACAAGATATAGACAGCTGTTGATTGGTCGGAGTTCCAGATATACTTATACTACATCTGTATTCAGCACTTACAACCATGCAGTTAAGTTGTCAATCTGTTCTTGTCTTTGGCATCCTTACAGATTTCAGCCCATCCTTCAAGCGTCTTGCTTCATCGCTTCAGCTTCTTGCGTAAGCAGTTGTTATCTAGAGATAAGTATCGTGTTTTAAATAACGTTGCCAGACAAAAACCTAATTGGAGAACGCCATTCTTCTGGTAAACATTTCTTTCCGTACCGGCTTGTTTCAACACGGTTTTCACACGAATTTGTTTTACTACCATGCACCTAATATGAACCTATGTAGAGGTCAACGCTTTGAACCAAAAATTGGTACAATAATGGTGTAAAGTTGAAGCAACATTTTTCTTCTTCTTCTTAATCTGTTTACCCTCCAGGGTTGGGTTTTTTCCTCAGACTCAGCGAGGGATCCCACCTCTCCCCCTCAAGGGCAGTGTCCTCGCGCCTCAGACTCTGGATCGGGGAATACAACTAGGGAGGATGACCAATACCTCGGCCAGGCGGCCTCACCTGCTATGCTGAACAGGGGCCTTGCGGGGGATGGGAAGTTTGGAAAGGTAGACAAGGAAGAGGGAAGGAAGCGGCCGTGGCCTTAAGTTAGGTACCATCCCGGCATTTGCCTGGAGGAGAAGTGGGAAACCACGGAAAACCACTTCCAGGATGGCTGAGGTGGGAATCGAACCCACCTCTACTCAGTTGACCTCCCGAGACTGAGTGGACCCGGTTCCAGCTCTCGTACCGCTTTTCAAATTTCGTGGCAGAGCCGGGAATTGAACCCGGGCCTTCGGGGGTGGCAGCTAATCACACTAACTACTACACCACAGAGGCGCACAGCAACATTTTTATCGGTGCAAATGTGGTGTATTTGCGGTGTTAATTTGGTGTAAAATTGACAATCGATGGACTGATTTAACACCAAAACTGCACTATAATTACACCACACATTTTTTCACATTTATTTACACCATTTTACACCAACAAAGTCGGTGCAAGAGAAGTGATATTTTACACCGTAGTTACACCACAAATAATGTACGTTAATCAGACAATTTCTGTACCAAGTTCGCGCCAAAAATACACCAGTTTCTTCAACTTTCTTTGTCAAAACCACTGTTGAACCAAATTTGCTTCAAAAAAGCTCCGAAGTTACATCAAGGCGTTTGGTGCATTTATGGAATCAGCTTGGTGTCATTTTACAGCAAAATGTGTGCAATTTTCTGTGTATTTACTCCACAAATATAATGGTTCAAAATATGTGTATTCTTGATGTAAAGTTGGTGTATTTTTTTGTGTATCTTTCGAAGCAAGCATTTTAGTACATTTGTGGTTTAAGCATTGTGCCAGTTTGCTGCAAAATTATTGCATATTATTTCGCATTTACCCATAAATTATAGTACAAAATTGGTAATAACAACAACGCGAACGTCATATTTCCCTGCTACCCACTGACACACGCTCTACCTTCATTTTTTCACTTTTTAAATAACTAAAATGTGTATTCTTATTGGTATTTAAATTTATTTAAAAATTACCGCGGGCTCGGGCTCGGGCTCCTGGGCATTTGCCCCTCTGCCATCCCCTTGTCGCCGGCCCTGATTTGAAGGCTTCCCTATTTCCAACATCTGCCGAGAGATTTGAAGCTGGCTCTCTTTATTAGAAACCAGTGGTCTGCCACCCGTTGATCCAGGACTTACTGACGTCTTGATATTTTAATAACGATTTCCATGTATATTGTTATCGATCGCGAGTGCAGTGTGCCAAGTCTTCTCGTGTCGCTGCGCCCTACTTCTCATCTGTTCTGGGATTACACTCCAATGAAATACTGTACGCCCGACCTCTAAGAGATAGTAGCTGTGGAGTTGAACTTCACTTAACAGTAATATCACGTCCAGCCCTGGAGTAAAATAAGATATTCTTGTACATAGAAACGATCTGAGAGCAAACGGCAGGAAATTCAATACTGGAAAGTGTTCTCGAGGTCTTTCAGTGCCTTGTTCCCTAAAGCTGGACAGAGCAAGCTGACTCAATTCTCACTTTGAAAATCAATCGCTTCCTTTTCTTATTTCTTTCAAGAGATTTATAAAACTTGATTTATGGTAGCTGATTTCTTCTTCTAGTTCAGGTTATCGGAACAGTAAACTTGTGTAGCTTCCAATACACAATGTCCTTTCATTTCTGATCATGCAAAGCGTCCTGTTGTCAAGAATAAGTGCACAGTGTGGATGATGAGCTTTATAATTACTGCGAACTGTGAGTCTTTTCCGGGCCAAAGTTACAACTTTTTCACTAACTACCTCGCAACATCAGTTAAGTCTTGGTGTTTATAAAATGAACAATACACCCAAAATCAGCAACCCATCAGCTAAAATTGAACACTGCGCAGACGAAAAGGGGACAAAAGAAGCGGCAATGAATGGAGCGGACTCCCATTTCAGAGTTTGCAGTCATTTTCAGGAATTTCTAGAGTTCTCCCCGCTTTCCCGCGAGACGGAACAATAAACAGCAGTTTTTGACTTCTAGGAAATGTACTTCATTTCTAATATCTCGTCATATATTAAGGAATAAATTATAAAAACTCGTTTTAAACTTACTTTCCGGAATATTTCACCTCCAAATTAGAATCTCGACTCAAATCTAGATCAGGAATATGAAATGCGTATACGATCTACAATAGATGACAACTCATATGACGAGAGCTATGTTGTTTACTTTAGTGCTTGGGACACTTTAATCATCAACCTCGAGTACTTAGTGTGATTGAAACTTGGAACTCTTAACATGCACTACTTTGTAGCTGCGTGTAATTACGACTAGGACTAGAACATTGTGTTCAGAGGCCGTAATGATTTGAATATTGTCTTTAAACGGACCGTGGCAAAGTCGGTAATTCCACACGCATACTATTCACATGCCGGTCAGGAAACCGTACCACATATCTCCAAAAATTATGTTTCTGTTCTTATTCCTTCCAATAGGTAACAAAATACTGAACTTCCTTTTGTTCACCTCTCTAGTTGTCAAACTGGGTGTTTTATAGTGTATCAAACTACAGTGGCAATCCACGTTAAAGAGAGGAATCGTATTTTGACCCGACTTTCGTTTTCCACTGTAATGATATATGTTTTTCCCAAGCGACATGTGTCATGGTGGTTTCCTGCGTTCCAATGGATTGTTTCCAAACTCCTCCCGAAATTTCTTTTCACTACACTTCCCGAAATTTTTTAGTCCTATCTTTTTAAAGCTCCTTTTGTATCTGGTAATACCGGTTGTAGTCGCTATGAAACAATTTTTCATTCTTCGAGGAGTGAAAATCTCGCTGCCTTATTGTGCGCAAGTACAGAGGACCACGAATTTAGGATACTACCAGTTCATGATTTACTTGCAAGATAAAATCAAAATAAAACAATGGCTAACCGGTCACCAGTCGGATCGTAACCCACAAACAGCCGATTTCGCGTTCGGTTTTGGGTTCGGATCCTACTGGTGACCGGTTGACAATTTTTGCCCTGTAGTTATCTCCTCGATGTGTGACATATGTACCGAACACGCCGCTGGAAGTTTATTTCGAGTACAAATATTCATGGAATTGGCCCACGACAGACGACTTAACGTGCACTATACAGTTGTGATGCAGTAGTGCCAGACCTGTGGCTTAGATCCTTCCCAACGGAACAAATATAACTTAGGCCACCATAGCACTATTGGAAAGAGCAACCGACGCGAAATCGGCGGGTTGTGTGTTCGTATCCCACTGGTGACCGTTTAGCCAAGTTTTGTTCTGTAATTAACATCCCTTCGATATTTACTATATGCATTGAACACGACCTAATACTCTGAGAGTTTAAACACAGTTCTTTAACAGAAATGTTTGTGTATTATGTGTCATAGCCGTAATTTTGCTCAGTTTCTTTGTCTTTATAATAGCTTAATTTTAACTCTAATTACACTACATAACAGAGTGGCGTAGCCGCGCATGTCAACACGCTACGGTTTTGGAGCCAAGCTCTGCATTCGCGAGACGCGTGGGTTCGAGCTCCACCGTCGGCTGTCCCGAGAATGTTTTCTGTGGTTTCCCATTCTCACTTCCAGGCAAATGTTGGGACAGTTTTTATTCATATGCCAAGCCGAATCCTTCCACCTCCTTGTCCAGTTTCATGAATCATAATTCATCTTCATTAGACCGTCTCCATGGCTAAATGGTTAGCGTGCTGGCCTTTGATCACAGGGGTCCCACGTTCAATTCAAGACAGGGTCGGGAATTTTAACCGTCATTAGTTAATTTCTCTGGCACGGGGGCTGGGTGTATGTGTCGTATTCATCATCATTTCATCCTCATCACGACGCGCAGGTTGCCTACGGGAGTCAAATCAAGACCTGTACCTGGCGAGCCGAACATGTCCTCGAACACTCCTGGCATTAAAAACCATACGCCATTTCATTTCATATACATTAAATCCTCAATTGAATTAGTGTCAGGAAGGACATCCGGCCATTAAACATGGCATATAACTTCATCTCATCTCATCCCCGACTCCGTATCAAGAAACGAACATACACACAACGCATATTGTTTCAGTCCTTCAGTTTTTAATCAGATTGCGCTCTTTTAAAGTCTCAAGTACACTCATTACGTATTAAACAGTATTTTAATAATTAAATGGCATAAATTGCATATTCTACTTTTCTTCATGAGGATTTCTGGAACCTTTTCATCCCTTGATACGGACAGATACACGTCAGCTTCTTAGCGAATATTGGAACATTAACAAGTTATAATAAAGAGTGCAAAACATACACAAACATATAGTATAGTTTTGAACAATCTGGTGAGAATATGAAGCCAGAAAGAATTGCTGTATGTTTCTGACCTACACACATGCTAAGACAGGGTCTGAAAAGGCAGCGGAGATAACCCATACAGTATTATTTTACAAATAATCTAATGAAATATTAGAACTAGATGGTATAGGCCTTTATGAACCAGTGGATGATCTAGCGCTAAGATATGGTGGAATATGTCCAGTTAAACTCGCCTCGTCGTCATTAAAAGAATTAGCAATCCGTTTAAATCAACTTGGAAATGGAAAAATAGAGTAAGATGAAAGTTGAAGACGTGTTATAAAAACTAAATATGTATTTGGCTTCTACAATAGTGATAATGTTATTGGCTATTACGTCCCACTAACTACTTTGGCGGTTAACGGAGATGCTGTAATTTTGTCCCGCAGGAATTCTTTTGTGTGCCAGTAAATCCACCGACACGAGGCTGGCGTATTTGAGCACCTTCAAATACCACTGGACTGAGCCAGGGTTGAAGCTACCAATTTGGGGTTCAAAAGGCCAGCGCCTCAATCGTCTGAGCCACTCAGCCCGGCTCTAAAATAATAATTAAAAATGAGTTGTTAAATCAAATGTTAAAATTAAGCCTGCAACATTCGCATATTCTCTCGTACATCCCAAGTCGTAAAGTTCGTCATACGCTTGCTAGTTTGAAACAAGCGACCTCGTTCAGTTCGAAGGAGTGCTTCACCTCTGACATCAGATTACGTACTCTTGATTAGAACTTCTCCCATTGTTTGATTACTTGTAATAGGCCTATAGTACGGCTTAGCAGAGACGCTGCTTGATGTACACGCCGGAAGATAGCGTGCTTGGAGTGTAAATTCAGCGGCACAGCTCAGACGTTGTGAATTCATTTTACGCGTCGTTGCCTGAGAAAATAGTTAAAATATTCATGATTTCTTCAGACGTTGTTTCTACTGCGATTTATTTGATTGGTAGCTCGGCTCTAAAGCATGCAATTGGAGACAGAGCTCCTTTCCGTCGAGAGCAAAGTGAATTCGCATACGTAGTTATGATATTAATAAGTGTTCATTAATTTGTTTCCATTTCAATTGATGTGATGGGGAACAGACAACGTTTTTCATTCCATATATTACCTGGAGAGCAAAAGACAGCAATTTTAATTTTATATATTAAAGACCCCGGTCTACACGTGCAGGGGTATCCAAATGAGCTTTTTATTTATTATCGACGAGAGACTAATATAGAAATACAGTGATGCTGCTGTATAACAGACATCAAAAGTAATTTACAAAATGTCCATTATTTAGAAATGTTCGCTATTCCTAAAAAAATAAAACGCATTTATGGACACTCTTTTCCATACGAACAGTCGCAGCTGTAGTTCAAGAATAAACAATGTTACATCGATAAAATTAAATGTAATGGTAGGCCTATGGGCCTTTAAAATAGTTCCTTCATTATTCACTATTGCACTCATTTGCATTTTCCTTATATCAAACCGAGTGGTAACTCATATGGACTTAAATTTTCTTTCTTAATCTCTTTTATCACTTCAGTTTTGTATTTTAGCGCTAATCTATATCGTTTTTGTGATATTTTAGAAAGGAATTTAATTTAAGAATTTTAATACAGTGACTGATATGTAATAGCAACTTCTGACTCGGTGAGGAAAGCAACGGGAAACTACATCACTCCTCATTTCCCTAGTACGCCTCTTCACCGATGCCTTGGCCATCTATGACAGCTGATGGCAGAGCTGTTGAGGATCCAACCAGCCTTAGGGCTGAAGACTGAACATACAGTCACGTACAGAAGACTGATATCACTTGTAAGAAACCGTAACGAACACGTGAAAAACTTGCACTCAACTGAGGAGTTGAAATATGGCAACTGGCAGTAAAGAAATTCCACTAACTTACACAAAGTAATTCGAGAGGGTGGGGTAGAGTTCCGTCCTTGCAGCTGGCAATAAACGAACTACTGCACCTAATACATTCACACCCTTCAATTGAACGGCCTGTCGAAAACTTTCACAGAGCATATTAGTGACTTCAGTTACATGAGGGTGTATAATCTCAAATCAATTCAGTTCGGTTTCGAGTTCTCAAAATTACTCTAATTCATGTCCATTATACAAAAAATATTATCCAATGATAGTTTGTTGTGCCCACATCCGTTGTTGAGAAAGCCTGCTATTGGGAAGAAATTCTTCCATAAGTATATCCCCATGTACTCCTGTCGGAGAATTAAAAAATGTCCGTTATCTAAAATCTTTATCATATTGTGAGGGACAATAAGCTCGTATGGCCAATGGTTTTCTTACGTGAGAATGAAGTGTGCTGTTGCTAAATAAGCCTATTTTCAAATTTAACTAAACAAAAGTAGACTATGTAGTTTTGTAGGAAATGTGTATGGAGAACACGATGGTTAGCACGAAAAAACATGAACAGTAAATTTATTATACATTTATAAAACAACCGTAAATGCCTTTTCTGGCGTGACGTAGTATTTACAGTGCACTATGTCTTCTGGTAAGGCTAGATAAAATTTGTTTCTGTATCAGTCTCATCCTTGGTTTAGACGATTTGAAAGTGACTGAGGTATGAGCGATGCTAGTAATGCCACTACTTCTTCAGCCAGTCCCTGTTAAGAACTGTGTGAAAATTTCGATCATAGTGTCTGTTAGTGCGTGCATTTCAGTGAGCTTGGAAGACTGATATGTAATAGCAACTTATGGCACAGTGAAAAAACCTACAGGAAACTACTTCGTTTCTAATTCCCCTTGTGTGCCTCTTTAGTAACGCCTAGACCATCTACGGCAGCTGGTGGTGGAGCTGTTAATGATCAAACCACTCTTCGGTCTGAATACTCAACATACAAAACAATAAAATTATTTCCCCTTGAAATTGAATTTTTAACACCTTTTCCATTCCGATCGTCAAATTATAACGGAATATCGGAAGGAATTGCCCTCAGAAAATAACATTATTCATTGTCAGAGTTAATGGTGATGCTTAGAATTGATCGATATGTTTAAGCATATTCATTTTTAAAATATACCCAAGCAAGTGTGAGGAATTTGTTTTTATTTGTTCAACAGGGGAGGTCTTCGCTAGCCAATTTTTGCTCTATAAGCCAAAATAAAACTTCCAATGACAAAGTTCTGAAGAAAATTACAGAAGTATTTTTTTACCTTCAGGGGGAAGGCTCCCAGCAATATTAAACACATTTTTAGTTTCTTTTCGGACAACGCGTGTGAGATATCTGTCTGCTGTAGACTGGAGGGATGCAACGTTCTAGACACCCAGAACTTTCCAGAGAACCGAAGAGAAGGGAACGGCCTCCCGCTCCTCGGTTCGTCCTTCGTGAGTGGTGGGTCGCGCGTCAGGAGAGGCGGGGCCAATAATCCAGCGGTGACGTCGCTCGCCGGCGGGAACAGACTAACATGCTTCTCTCGCTTCGATACAGCATGGTGGCTATCCCATGATATTATTAATAGCGTGCCCTGTTTCTTGGCTGAATTGTGAGTGTAATGGCCCACGATGCAGAGGAGCCCGGTTCTGTCCGGGCCGGATAATTTAACAGCGTCTGGTTATTCTGGCTCGGGGACTGGGTATTTGTGCTCGCCTTAATACGAGTATACATCCTCTTTAACATAAAACACATAACTCTACCAACCATCACTGAAACACGCAATAGTGAATACTTCTCTCTACTTAGGGTTAGCGTCAGGAAAGACACCCGACCATTAAAAATGGGCTTAATCCACGCCTGTTGGTGATCCCTAGTAATTGAAAAAATGCCAGGAAAAAGAATAGAAGACTATTGCGCATTTATCATTATGTAGGCCTATGTTGAGTCCTCAGCCCAAAGGTTAGTTGGATTCACACCAGCCACCTGTACAAACCTTTCATATGATTTATAATAAGAATTGGCTGCATAAAGAATGTATTTCTAGCATCGCTTGTACCTCTGTCGCTTTCACATTGTCAGCCAAGAATGAGACTCAGACAGGTCAGTGAAAGAAACAAATTTTGTTGTAGTCCATATCGGAAGACAGCGAGTTCACTGCAAGCACTCTGTCTCCAGAGAAATGGATCAGGACACTTCATCATTCATTTACAGTCATTGTTCTTGAATGGTTAGACATTTATACTGTCTTGTTGAACATTGAAATAGAGAATAGTAGGAAAAGCTGATAAAATATGTTTTAACACCTCTTATGCCCTAGAAAGACTTCTACTATGCCTTTAGCCCTAACAATAATAATTGAATATTTCATGATTATTTTAATAGACATGATTCATTTTGCGTTCCTGTGAAAGGAAAACTGTAGGGAATATTAAGACTCTACTCCGTGTCATCAGAATAGAGACTGCGACTGTTCTAAGAATTCCGAAAGTTTTCAGTTCAATTTACTGTTTATCTATTGATATACTGTTACTCTCGTTCGTCGCCAGATAGCTCACTAAGCACCGTTGTATTCTGGGAAGGAATTCATGTCGCCACATTGCTTTACTTCCGTTTTTAATAAAATAATAATAATAATAATAATAATAATAATAATAATAATAATAATAAATAGAGTCAAATGCAATGGAAAGAAGATAAATACACAATGAATAGAATAGAGATGGAGTGAAAAGAGAACTAAGTCGACTAAATCCTGCCTCATACGTTCTCCTTTAGATGGCCCGCCCATGGGGAATGAAAACTTTCAATAGAATAGGATACTTAAAACTGTCGAGACGCCGGGATGGAGAAGACAAGGTGGAAAAAATGACGAAGAATGTTAAAAGTGGTGAAAGTAAGAAAAAAATTAGTAACTGGTGCACATGGATACCGAATATTCCTTCATATTGGGTGAACCATCTTAATAATAATAATAATATTAATAATAATAATAATTTGTGTTGCGTACTTTACTACGACAACATCATATTGTTCTTTACCATAACTACAGTATTTCAAGTGTACACGAAGCTCCTGTACGAAGGTTGAATACTCTTGTATTGTTTTACTTCATTAACTTGCGCCGTTTTTGTTTTAATCGAATAGCATAAACATTAATTATTTAAATAAACAGAATATAGACACTAGGTGACTCTATTATGACATACGTTCACACCTTAATAGAGGGCTCTCTAATTGAAACTATCTGATGATCCATCGTGTTTATCTAGTACTAAACATGGTCAGCATTTTACTATCAGCTCAATAGCTTTCGATGTGTATTAGTTACACTAATTAGATCCGTATGTCTCCCAGTAATAAGAGTTTTCAATTTGGATCTGCTAATTAGATTTGGAGCACACATTCGTTACGAGATAAATGTGCATTTTACATGGCATGCAATCGAATCCTTTCACCGTAGTGGCACAATCAAGTTAGCCATTAACCATCTGTTCCCAGGTTAGTGGGTTCGATCCTCTCTGAGATTGTTTGAATTTATGGGTGTTTAAATGCGACATGTGTATGCTGTTGGCGCATAGTACGTTAATGTACTCCTGCAGGACAACATACGAGACAACTTGAAAACTTTCAACAATTATATAGGGCGATAAACAGAGATTATTATTATGAACTAATATTTTAAGGTTTACGAAAACGATGAGGTGCCAGAATTTTATCCTGCTGGAGTTCTATCTTTCTCTCTCTCTCTCTCTCTCCATGTACCCTTCACAGGGTGTGTTGGCAGCCTTTTATTAATATTGTTACTGAAGCCACATTACTACATTCTTCTCTTCTCTCTTCTTCTTTGAGGAACTCGGAGATCACTCTTGCCCATTTCATTCTCTCAGTTCTGCTCTGAATAGATTCAAACATGACAAGCAAGTCCGTTGTTCAATATTCCTCAGCCGTGAAGTCTCTCTATTCCCCGGCCCTCTCTTTCCTTGTATGATAAGTTGACACAATCTGCTATGTGTCGAGACAAGGGTGTATAAGAAACTTGTATGTAGCAGACACTGGTCTTCACAAATGTGAAGGCACATATTTTGATATTAATGTCAGTAAAAACTTGCTAGTTTTCATTGTCTTCTTAGTGATCGTGTTATTACAGTAATATTCTAAAAATATACTTCCCATGTTTTCAAAGCCGATGAACTTGCTTCGTAATAAAACATCTATTTCTCCTCTGTTGATGGCCATTACCTCCTAAGAGCGCAAACAAACAAATTTATTTATGTGGGAAATCAACTAGCATCACAATAGCGGTTGGTCTGGGATTTGAATGTGTATACTTTGCTTTAAATTCAAGAATACAGAACTAAATATGTCAATTTATGTGCCTGGCCAGGGATAATCAAAAGCTACTTTGTCCCTTAGGAACAAAATAATAAATGAATGTGTCCCGCTAACTACTACATATTTACGGTTTTCGGAGACGCCGAGGTGCCGGAATTTAGTCCCGCAGAAGTTATTTTACGTGCCAGTTAATCTACCGATACGAGGCTGACGTATTTAAGCACGTTCAAATACCACCGGACTGAGCCAGGATCGAATCTGCCAAGTTGGGTTCAGAAGGCCAGCGCCTCAACCGTGAGAGCCACTCAGCCCGGTGATATAAGTTTTAGAATCCATCTTGTCTGGTAGGTCTCTCAACAGAATTATATTTCTATCGTATTATAAAAATTTTGAATTTTCTGTAGGACAGCGAACACTCCATTTTCAGTTAGATATCCATTTGACCAGTAACTTTTTTTTTGATGGTGTACGTTACTAGAATATTTCCCTTTGAGATACAGTTATAAAACAATGCAGAAACTATTTCCTCCGACAGTGCGGAAACAATGCAGAAACTGTTTCCTCCGACAGTGCGGAAAACAATGCAGAAAATATTTCCTCCGACAGTGCGGAAAACAATGCAGAAACTATTTCCTCCGACAGTGCGGAAAACAATGCAGAAACTATTTCCTCCGACAGTGCGGAAAACAATGCAGAAACTATTTCCTCCGACGGTGCGGAAAACAATGCAGAAACTATTTCCTCCGACAGTGCGGAAAACAATGCAGAAACTATTTCCTCCGACAGTGCGGATAAATAAATGGAAGATCAGGGCTGCTATTATTTTGTGTAAGAACAAGTGGTACTATTGAAGACAGAAAAGATAAAACTTGTCGGATGATGCTGTCTGGTGGTCACATGAAGCGATGGAGGGAAAACACTTGCACAAGGTTTTGATTAACTCGGCAGTAGGGAGTAAGAGAGGCAGAAAGAGATTGAAGTGACAACGGTTAGGTTGTTAGATGAAGTTAGGATCGGCGTTAGGTCTTGAAATAAGTACCGCACTGTACTGCTGTTGTGTGCCTGAATCATTTATACCTCCATATGGGAGATTAGCCCAGTGTGGACGGTATGTTGGGTTACCTTCCCAGCCTCCATATTTACATCCCTTGAAGATAGGGTGAGCTGGCCCAGATATATCCCCTGGCAATGGGTGTCCATTTAAATTGTCTTTTACGACGCGCATGGACTACGTTGGGATTATCCTTTAACCGCGGTCACAACAAGGGAACCAGGCATTTCTCAGAAATTAAATTATAGGAAAACGTGGAAAGCAATTTCGAGTACAGCCAATGGTCTTGTATGTCTAGCCTTCCGCATTAAGCATTGTAGTGGTGCTGCTTGTCTAGTATGCTATGTCTGACGCGAATTCAAGTGGAGGTAGCTGATGGAGCTACAGCACTATCATGAAATACCCCTATCTCGGTAACAAAAAATATATTTTAAAACAACAATTTTTATCCTTTATAGTTACTGCACGTGGGGAGACTTAGTGCTGTGTCGAATACTTGAGCGAGTTAGCATGATGTTCTATATGACTTGTAATAGTCATACAGTACACACAAGGTGTTCTCCCGTTTGGGGTGTGACGAAGCAGTTGGGATCTTTCATATCAGTGACGTCATTCTTCCTTGTCACATTGATTCTATACTCGCATCCTTGTGGCTGCTTTCCGTCCAGTATGAGGACAATGTCTTGGAAGAATAAATCACAGCCGCGATGGAAGTTGTGATCTCTGCGGAATAGACGTCGTACTCCTTAATGAGGCATACTTGAACCATCTGTTTACACGATCTGGGAGCAGAGATACTTCTATAACTTGACAACAGCTCCTTGTCATCTACTTTCGTACTTCTTTCCTAGATCGCAGATGTGATACACCGCTAATCATGTAATTGTCCTCTCATGATCTACATATTCTGCGCATGTCGGGCTAATTGGATGTAGGACCTCCGGCATTACAATTTTAATAGCCAGAACTGAATATATCTCTCGCAGAAGGAGATGTCTGTATAGCTGAAGCAGAGGCACCTTCTTCCCTATGTACGTATGAACAAATGCGGTTGCTTGACTTAGTACTGTATAGCAGTCCGAGAATTCGATATGTCTGTTTGACAGGTCTTCAAAATTTTTGGAACATTGTGAAAATGGAGTGTACGTACATAAATGAAAACCACCCATGTGTTTAGATCCCTTTTTCACCATTCTATTTGTGCGTAACAGGATTCCCTGCTGCCGCTAGGACTGAAGGTACTACTGACAAATGTAAACACAAGGAAAGAGATGCGAGAGGCTCTTTTTGGTTTTGTTTTTCAAAATAGCACCACGTTTCCAGCATTTGTCTCACTCTCTCGGTATGTTCACCAGCTGATATTCTAATTATTATATACTGTGCCATTTGTAAATTACGCTTATGCTCTGTCAGTTGTTGCACTAGTAAATACTGTATATGTTACCTGGTCGGCGGAACTCTTCCTCAATAATATTTGGCACTCGATTTTCCGTAACATTCCGAGGCATGAGCGCTATCGCGACACCTCTGATGTTTCAGCCGACTATCCTTTACTCCACTCCCACATTGAACCCAAGACAATTAACAAAAAAAAAAGAATCCTTGACAAAATTGCAATTCTCTTCTTTTCTAGATTTTTCTTCCGAATAATGTAAAAACATATTTGCTACCAACCATTTACAATATTTAGCGTGATTGCATTACTTATTCCAAAGATGGTAGCCGCACTTGCTGGGGAAACTTCTGCATACATTAAAAGTTGGAAATGGCTTAACAACCGAAAGTTGACTCAGGTGATTATCGAAATTAGGCCGTGATTGCCTTTATCATTACATGTTTTTTACTTCTTTCCCACTTCATATCCAGGTAAATACTTTATCATTACATTTTTTGTAGTTCTTTCCCACTTCATATCCAGGTAAATACGGGAATAATAACTCTGAACAACTCTATCCAAAACCCAACCTTTGTTTACAAATACACATCAATACAGACGACAGTCACACAAATTGTCAGAATTAACACAACGCTGCCGGTCACGAAGTATTCCACGCTCTTGGTGTAGGAATATCAGCTGCCATTGTCATAACGAGAGGATTCCGAGCCATAAGCATTACGCTCTGTGCTTTAACTTCAGGACATCTGGAGCAGTTTACTCTCAAAATTCGCCATCATTTGACCGTGCAGATGTCTTCATGCTCCGCTTGGTACAATTGCCTTTAAATCTCGAGCACCAGTGCACACACAGCCAGTTGTCTCCCATCAGTAAACACGCCGTACGGTATTCGGACAAGGTATTCGCAAACCATGCTCGTCCATCCTATGATGAGGAACGAATGTACATGTATACCCTCTATTTACATGCTGATCAAATACTATGTAGTATTAGTCTGTGTTTCACTAGCTCGGTCTTTCTCTATATATCCTTTATTTTGCTTTTTATCGTTTGCTTCGCCTTCTCATCTGGTGTGTTTGTTTACATTGGAATGCATTGCATTTAATCCAAAAAATCTCTCCACGTTCATTGTACAGACTGCGTGGTACTAGAACGAAAATTGTCCTTTCATTGTAGTAGCTGTGTAAATAAATCTGCCATTCTCCAGCTAAATGTAATTTCTCGCTGTCTCTTTTTCAGGTCTTAATTCATTTTCGTATCAAATGGAGGATGTGTTTAAAATCGTTTCACGGTATTTTCCGACTGTTATGCAGCTACTTAAAATACATAATATTTGAATCATCTAGCATGTTTCATACATGATGTTACCAACGCGTTGTACGAGGGCAAATCGAAAAGTCTTTGCCACTATATTACTTTTAACCAAAATAGTGTGATTGAGTAACCGATGAGTTACCAAGCCTTTTGTATCTCATTTAGTAGATGCCAGAGCAAAATGTAGCTTCCACGGATGTCCCATTGTCATGCATGTAGCTGCTGAGGTATGGATAGCGCTGAGTATTAGCATTCGGAGCATGTCAAGTGCATCTAATAGTGAGTGTAATGAAAGCTGTTACCCATAGAGTCAGTCGCGATGCAATAACATTTTCTAGCTCAGTGAGAAAAGCAACGGCAAACTATTTCAGTCCTTATCTCGCCTAGTAAGCCTCATTTTGGTGTTGCCAATGGTTTTGTGGTTTTTCTATAACCACTAGACTTCAGGTGCTGCTATTTGAGGATCCAGCCAACCTCCGGACTGATGACCGAACAGACAGACAAGAATTAAAATATCGCGTTAGTACCAAAGATTTTTTTAAAATATTTTGGCCGTTAGTCGCATTAACACATTTTCGGTGACGTAAAACATATACTTGGAGTGAAAATGGAGAAACGGAAGAACATATTCAGGAATATAGACCGTGGGGTTCGAACCCACTATCTCCAGAATGTCAGCTTACAGATACTGTGTAGTATCAAAAGTACATCAGTTTTATCTAAATGTGACATTACCAGAAATTCAAAACCTAAAAAAATATCTTATACTTCACAGTTCCAACTTCGATCATACGAAATTATTTATGGTCTTCTTATTAATTTTGTTCCTGGCATTTCCCCAATTAAATGAGGTCGGCATTAGATGAGGGTTAAGCTGAAGTTTGCAGCTGAATACCTTTCCTCGTGCCAAACCTATGCAAAGGGAAGTATTCACTATTACGTGTTTCTATTAGTGTGAAATGTAGGCGTATGTAACAGAGTACGTGCAATAAGACATACACTAACACTACGCCTCCGAACTAGAGGAATAAACTAGACGCTGCTAAAGTCCCTCGACCCGGCCAGGAATCGAGCCTGGAGTCCTCACAACTATTCATAACATATTATTATTATTATTATTATTATTATTATTATTATTATTATTATTATTATTATTATTATTATTATTATTATTATTATTATCGTATGTTTTACTTTTAAAAATGGAATTATGGTTGGTCTCGAGTCCTCAACTTTATTGAAGTCGGTGGTGGTAAGTATAGCATTGTATGATCAATGTCACATTCTCTCGGGAACATGAACGCTCGACATTTTAGACTCTCATGTAATGTTGAAGGATTGTATTGTGTGCCAGTGTATCATCTCCCTTTGAAGTATGATGAGTAACAGTATATATCTAATCAATATCTGTTTGAGAGAACACCTGACTACGGGGTGAGGGAGATCTGTATAAACATATTCACTGTAAGGTCACTATTTGTGTGGTAATAGCAATCGAACTGACAATGTTTGTGTTCAAACTAAACACTGCGTTATTGGAGTTGGTTGTGTTGACAAACTGAACAACATATTAACAATATTATAAAACTGCGTACCACTGTCTGTCTTTTAAAGCGAACCATCTGTCATGATGTATTTGTGTTCGTAATATCGTGTTGTCATCCTCTGAAAATGGAGCACCAGTGTATTCGTTCTCGGGAAAGTAACTTCACATTAGGAACAGAACCACATATGTCATCAGTTTTGATCACGAACTAATATAATTAATTATACTGATGATTATTATGATGATGCTTGTTGTTTTAAGGGGCCTAACATCGAAGGTCTTCGGCCCATTAATTATACTAAACTCATTCTACTTGTCATTAAGTATGTCTGCGTGACGTAGACTATAAGACGACACTGCAGATGAATATTCGTGGCGGAAACGTAGTTGCATTTTTCTGTTAATGATGAAAAGTTCCATTAACTTATGTAGAACGGGGTCTGTGCGTAATTCAAAAGGAACTTCTGAACACGTAGAACACAATAATTTTGAAATAAGCGAGAAAAACTATTTTCATCACTTTTCCATTTTTGTAAATATTTTAACAGTCACTAAAACTAGAGATATAATTTGTCATGTCGTACAAGTAAATATCCATGCAATCTCCACTGTAGTATCAATAAAAAGTACAGTGGAATTATTCAATTCTCACACTCAGTAAAAATTCTGAATATCTTCAGTAACAATTGACAAATATACACACATCAAAAAGTTTTTCATCGCCGCTGTGTGTCGTTTAACTGTGTTTCTATCTTGGCCTGTCCTATGCAAACAGGCACGTATCAATATTTATATATTTTAGTATTATTTCACACCAATATATGGAGGACGTGTTATAGTTGCATTTTGCACTGAAATGTCTGTTTCATAAGAAAATGATCTTTATCCACTTACCATTCTCAGGTAGTCAATTTTTAAGTATTTATAATTAAATTAGTGTTTCTTTCTTAAATCGTCGTAGTAAAAAATAAAATCTTGCACAACCTTAACGATTATCATTTATTTTACTGAAGATTTTAGACGTACTCTGACTCTCTAATGTACATTTTTCCTCACGCTGGTACTTCCTTACTGGGAATATCTTTAATTAGTACTTAACTCATAAAAAGCGTGTGAAAACGCTACCTACTAATAGTCACAAAATAAAACACGCGATAAATAGAACTTAGACACGTGAATTTTCTCTTGTTTTTTGCTTTTCCCTGAGATAGAAAACTCAGCTATATCTCCTTGCTTTACTCTCTCTGCGTTAAGGATGTACAATCAGACTTGTAACGCCAGCTGCACCATTACTCTTGCAAAGCTTTGTGAGAAAGAATTGAAATTTTTGGAGAAATTTTCCCAGAAGAATATATAGTTTGAAAAGACACTTAGAACTTGTTCACTTTGTTTTCGAGAAAGAAAAGTTTAGAGTGTAAGAAGGGTTTAATTTGTTTAATTATTTAATTTTTGAACTAAATACAGACATTATTATTTTTACAAATAGTATTTATATTTATTTAATACATAGAATGCAGTAGTGAAAGAGATGTGAAAGGTTCGCCCAGAATAGTGTAGCATGGAAGGCTGCATCAAAACCAATCTATGATCTATTGGCCTAAGCAACGAATTATTATTATTACGAGGGTAAGTCAATAAATATCTCAATTTTGCTCTAATTGTCTTTAGGTTGACTTTGTGGCGTTGTGTGCACACCAGTCACTAGATGGCATCGTTGTCTACGTCTGAAGAAGGTTTCAGCATTATCAGATCAGTACAGCTTACGCTGTTGCGACGTAAAGATGGCCGCGCCACTCTCTGTTTTCACCGAGTAAGAACAGCGTTCCGTAATCCGGTTTTTTATGGTCTGAGGGTGAACCAGGAGCGGAAATTCATAAAACACTCGTGTGTTATTCAGGATCGTATCACGCACTTGTTCAGTATTGGCATCAGTTACGGCTGCAGATGGACGCCCGGATCTTTCCTCATCCTTCACGCTCGTGAGACCCCTTTTGAACTGTTCAATCCACTGGTAAACACTTCGCTGTGGAAAAAATTTGTCTTCGTATTGTGCTAAAAGTCTTCTGTGAATTTCCGCTCCTGGTACACCCTCAGACCACAAAAAACGGATTACGGAATGCTGTTCTTCCTTGGTGCAAACAGAGAGTGGTGGGCCACCTTTACGTCGCAACAGCGCAAGCTGTACTGATCTGATAACGTTAAAACCTACCACAGACGTAGACAACGGTACCATTTAGCGGCTGGTGAGCATACAACGCCATAGAGCCAACCTAAAAAAAGTTAGAGCAAAATAGCAGTTACTTACTGACTTGCCTACGTATTATTATTATTATTATTATTATTATTATTATTATTATTATTATTATTATTATTATTATTATTCATTAATTCATTCAACTTCGCTAATCGGCCAACTAGGGACCACGATAAGCCTCACTTTACATTCTGGCATTTGTTCATTTTTCGCTAGATCCACATCGTCTTCATTAGCTCACTGTGTTTAGCACGACGATCTTCTGTCCATTTAGCACCAGTTGCCCGTTTTTCGCCCCGGAAAGTCCCAAAAGTCTTCATGGCTGCTCTGAAGAGATTTCGGTTTTGTGCATTTTCTGCTTGTAGGCCCAGTTCTTTAAGGCCTTTCTTGACATTAACGTACCATGGCATTGCCGCTTTTGGTTTTGAGTCAAATATGCTGCAGATACGTTTCGTCCATCGATAGTCGATCATCCGTCGTATTTGTCCGTAGAAGCGAACTCTGCCTTTAGGCATTGTATCCGGGATCTTCTCTATCTTAGAGTATACTTCTTGTCTGGATTTTCTAATGTAGATGCCATTTTTGTAGTTTGGGCCAAGAATGGTGTGTAGGATCTTTCTTTCTTTCCTCTCTAAATCCGCAAGCAAACATTTGTCGGACAGGATAAGGCATTCAGATGCATACAACGATACTGGTTTGATGACAGTGTTGTAGTGACGAATGTTTGTGTTCAGGGAAAATCACCTTTTGTTGTATATGTTGCAGGTGGTTTGGAAAGTGACTTCCATTTCCTTGATTCTTGTTGCTATAGTCCCGTTGTCAAGTCCATTTTGCTTAATCCATTCCCCAAGGTATTTAAATTTACTAACACTGTTTATCGTTTCATATTTGGTGTTTAGCTGTGCCGTATCATCTTTGATATTCGACACTACTTCTGTCTGTCTTTTGAAAGGAAATTTATAAACTTGTTTGTTCTGCTACTTCCTTCAACACATTGATCTGTTCTGTTGCACTTTCGAAATTTTCTGCCATAAGGGCTATATCATCAGCGAACGCTAAGCAATCTATTTCCACTCAATTATTCTTTGTCCCAATCCTTACGGGTTTGTAAAGGTTTCTTTCTTTTAACGTCTTTCGGCATTCCTGTATTACCTTCTCAAGTACGCAGTTGACCAAAAGAGGTGACAGCCCATCTCCCTGTCGAACGCCTGTCTTGATCTCAAAGGGTTCAGAAAGACATCCTTGGAATTTTACTTTGGATTTGGTATTAGTCAGTGTTGCCCTTATTATCACCAGCAGTTTCTCATAGACTCCCATTTCTACAAGGATGTTAAGCAACACATCAGAGTCGATTATTATTATTATTATTATTATTATTATTATTATTATTATTATTATTATTATTATTATTATTATTATTATTATTTATTCTGCTTTCCTCCAAGCCTAAATATGTATTTATGCCGTTTACATGTCATTTAGGTCTCGTAAATGCAGAACGCTTTAATAAATTTTCTCTAAAATAAAGAATGAATGTTGCTGTGAGCTCGGGAATAACGTAACGGCACGTAGGGAATATTATGCGCTCAGTATAGCCACCATTATGAAAATGTGTACTGTTTAAATATGTTAACCTGCATGTTGACATCGACCGCTAAACACTATAGCCAGAGAGACCACTGAATGAATATAAACTCATAAATTTGAGTTTACACTGATGGTGTTCATTTTAGTTGAAAATGAGACTCAAATTGAGTGAGAGGACAAGAGAAATGTGCGTGCGCCACTGCAACTTTTACAACTGTGTAATTCCCGTGGTATTAACCAACTACTATAGCAATTAATAGACCTACTGTGGTATGTGTGAATTCTTCTCGTGTTCTCTCGCAGTGGATGTACTGTATATCGTTGTTCTTACAGTGGTTTCAAGCCTTTGTAGGACAACCGATAATTTAAAATAATAATGATGATGATGATGATGATGATGATGATGATGATGATCATTATCATCATCATAGGTAAGCAAACGCTAGCGAATATAAAGGTTGCTGTCCGAGTGTATCAGTGTTCCTTATTATGGTTTCCTTGATAGCTGAACGAGCTCTGTTCAAGAACTGCAACGTTTGCCGCAATGTTGGCATATCAAATATACCAAAACTTAGTGTTGTTGTAGAGTCTGGCTGTCATTTCTTCTTTCATTTCCTCGGCCTTTTCTCTTTTATCCAACTCATGTCTTCGTCGCTATTGTCCAATATTTGTGATCTCTCATGGACAATTCATCACTTCGGCCGATCAGATGCCTCATCCTCCTATACCTGTAATATCTAAAGTTAATTTCTGACAGTTCTTAGAGGGAGATCCGTTTACTGCCTGCCGGGGCGGGATAAAGGGAGTGGGGGTATGGTTGCCATGGAAACGAGTGTGGGACGACTGCGGTTGCCATGGAGATAAATCTTCTGGCCAGTTCGTCTTGCTTGGAATTGCCAAACCTCTCACTTCTGAGTTAGATCTTGTCAAGAGCAGTTCAGATAACGGAACATGAGACCAAGTCATTCTCAGTCTGGCCAGGTAGTCTACAACAGATCACAGCGGTCCGAATGAACGAGGGAACAAGTGAGCTGGAAGCGAGGGGTAAGAGGAAGGAATGCTGGAATGTGGCAACATCGTGAAATGGCACGCGCAATGCTCCTCCCTCCAGCCTTAGCTGTCAGATTTCATCTTTAGTTGTTAGAGGTATAGTTGGCGATGCCACTTTGGCACTCCGTCAAGTTTTACGAGACGGATGATATCTTGATTACAGCCACAGTACCTCCAGTGGTACCGAGCGAGTTGGCCGTGCGGTTAGGGTCGCGTAGTTGTGAACTTGCATTCGGGATGTGGTATGTTCGAATCCCATCATCGGCAGCCCTGTAGACGGTTTTCCGTGGTTTTCCATTTTCACATACGTGGAATCCGTATCTGAGGGACGTAACATTTCTTTTAAAAAATCCCACATGCATTCGCCGAGAATCCAACCACGGCCATCTTGATGAGAACTAGTGCTGGGGCTTTCACGTCCCCTTTATATTATATTTTTAAAATATTGTTGATATTACGTCCCACTAACTACTCTTACGTTTTTTTTTTTTTTTTTTTTTTTTTTTGAGACGCCGAGATGTCGGAATATTTTCCCGCTGGCCTTCTAACCCCAACTTGTTAGGTTCAATCCTGACTCAATCCGGTGGTATTTGAAGGTGCTCAAATACATCAGCCTCATGTCGGTAGATTTACTGGCATAAAAGAACACCTGCGAAACAAAATACTTCGATGTCTCCAAAAACCTTCAAAAGTAGTTAGTAGGATGTAAAAGGATAACATTATCTATCTATCTATCCCATTCAAAATTTTCCCGCGGCATAAAATTATATTTGTCCATAATTTCAAAACTTGATGTCTGAATTATAAAGCAAAGTACTTTAAATGTATCTTAATTAAGGCCACGGTCGCTTCCAACCCCGTCCTAGCCCTTTCCTCTCTCATCGTTACCAAATAATAATAATAATAATAATAATAATAATAATAATAATAATAATAATAATAATAATAATAATAATAATAATGACGTTCAATTGTGGCCATGATCGTTAAGCAGCCTAGGCTGGTTCGAGTCCTATTGGTCGGAAAAAATCACTATCGGAATGTTGGCCGGCAGGGTAGAGAGGTGGTAGTATACTATTTCTAATTACTAGAGTGCGTGCCAAGAGCCTGGATTCAATTCCAAACCTTTCCGCATTGTTCATATGAAGTGAGAGCACATGACGCTGTTAATGGTGATGTGTTCGTCGGATGGAGACATTAAGCCTATAGCATACCCTTTGGTGCTATTCGACTTGAGTAGGCTATGTGCCGGCACCGGGATTCTTCCTTCCACTTCCACATCATTCATGTCATTTATTTAATCTCATTTACTCCTCTGATGAGGTTAACGTCATGAAGGGCATCCGGTCGTTAAAACTCGCTACGAAGATTCATCTCACTTCATACCCGGTCCCGCAGAGAAACGGGACAAGGGGTGGACACGAACTATGGTAGTAAAACACACACTATGAAATGGATCAACGATATCATAAACCGACCTTAGATTGGCAGGAATCACGCAAGAAGACGTCCAAAAACAGGGAGATCATTATAATCATTATTCACAAATGCCAAGTTCACCAAGCAGACAAAGTGAAGAAAAGGACCGGAACAACTTTGACTTACAGAAAAAGGAAGCCCATACCAAAATATCGAAGGGAATGTGGCCTCAAATGCAAACAAAGTCCTGTAAATACTTTATGTAGTCCTAAATGGGCTTATTCACAAATAAATAATAACAATAATAACAGTATTAATAATAATAATTCACACCAGGCAAATGCTGGGGCTGTACCTTAATTAAGGCCACGGCTGCTTCCTTCCAACTCCTAGGCCTTTCCTATCCCATCGTCGCCATAAGACCTATCTGTGTCGGTGCGACGTAAAGCCCCTAGCAAAATAATAATAATAATAATAATAATAATAATAATAATAATAATAATAATAATTTTCAACAGTTGGCTTTACTTCACACTGACAGGTCTTATGGCGCGACAAATAGGAAAGGGATAGGAGTGGGAAGGAAGCGGCCGTAATCTTAATGAAGCTACAACCCCAGCATTTGCCTGGTGTGGAAATGGGAAACCACGGAAAACCGCGGTCGTGGCCTTAATGAAGGTACAACCCCAGCATTTGCCTGATGTGAAAATGGCAAACCTCGGAAAACCATCTTCAGGGCTGCCAATAGTGGGGTCCGAACCCACTATCTCCCGAATGCAAGCTCATAGTTGCGCGCCTCTAACCGCACGGTCACTTGCTCGATCATAATATTAATTTCTATTAATAGTTGGAGAACACAACAATGATTTTTGTTGTTGTTGTTGTTGTTGTTGTTGTTGTGAAGTGGCTGGGACTAACTTGATTCCGTAGGCCTATATAAAATCATCGAAGTTTAAAGGACCCTGAAATGATGCATATTTACTTCGAAATTTATTTAGAAAGAGTGATTTATAAGTGAAATAAATTACAGCTTTTGCAAGATGTATGAGACATGTTAAGATCTCCTGAAATATAGTGAAAGGCTAAGTACACTACAAGACATGGACAGATTCCCAGGGTCGGACCAGGCGTCTTACGTCACATCCGTTGACCTTCCGCTGAGCTCGCATTGGCCAGGCTTCTCGCGACCTAGCTTAGTGAAGTAGTCGCTAAAGGGCTTAGCGAGCTGAGAGTTGGAGCCATCCAAAATGGAGAACACTCGCTCAGCGACTTACGTTTTAATTAGAAATACGTTACAATGTTCCTTCATAAAATCTTTCCGTTCTGAATGAGTAGTGCTTCTAAGTTCTTTTCCATTAATTCGATACATTACTATCGTCAAGTATGCTAAGAGAGAGATTTCAACAACCATCACGAGTACCGGTACTTGAAAAAAGAAGTGAGTGAACTTGCCCGATACACTGAGGCATTTTGAAGGACAGAGATATAAAGAGTACATTTCTGGCCCTTTTACAATATTTTCTTCTGCTGAGAAATGTTAGTTAAGCTTTATTCTTCTTCTTCTTCTTCTTCATAATAATAATAATAATAATAATAATAATATTATTATTATTTTAATGTATCTTCAAGTACTGTTTAACTTAAAGGACGCCAGAGCGCCGGGTGGCTTTTGACGAAAAATTAGTTTCTTTACCTATCAGTTAATCTACTTACACAGTTATCTCGTATTTAAGCACCACGAATCGATTCTGAAATCCGAAGACAAAAAGAGTGTACATTTATCTGTCCTGCCCGAGCTTGCATATTTTGTAACGTCATTATCACACTACGAAAGTCATAAATTATGTCTAACGTTCTCTGAAAATGTTCGCTGAATACAACATACTCCAGTTTCTTTCTCCGTGCGAATAAAGCAGAAAATAAACAATTGCAAGAACCATCTTTATACGTCATTCATAGTGCAAATTTTAAGAAAAATTAGTAGTAAATTTTAAAGTTATGACTGGACACATGGTTTGAGAATAGGTAAAATGTCCCCATACAATGATTACTAGAGAATTTATGATAAATCTAAGGAAACCGATGCCGAAGATGAGCTGACACAACAGCAGAACTTACTCTTGTACAGGAAAATCAGTGCCAAACTTTGTGTATCTGGCACCGTGTTGAGGCCTTTCGTAAAAACATCACGTTTTGTCTTGCTCTTTAATATGGATATAGGTAAATGTAAGCAGATTTTCTTTTCTTCTTCTGACCTGAGATACGTAAATTGAACAATTACATATTTCCATAATTGAATAGTATATGTAAATTGAACAAAATATATTTGTATATTGGAATGTGCGTTGATTGCTTTCGGACTCTCTTACCTCTACCTTTTACCAATACCACCTTCATCTCTTCCATTTCGTCTCTGTACTAAGCGAATGTCATAAAACTGACAACCGCCTGCATATCTTCCACCGAGGCCTGGAAATATTTCAAAATCTATAAGAGGAATGAAATGTATAAGTACGAAATGGCAGCAGTACAAAACCAACAAGAATTCCCAAAAGGTGACAAATTGTTTAAACAAATATATGAATGATTAATAAAAATGATGTAATTATATGAAATTGTTTATGTAATATTTTGACATAATATACAAATTTAAATTTCAGAAAGTTCCAAAACACAAACCTTTTAAAATCACCAGTATATGAAGATATTTCACTGTAAAGTACGATGCATATGCTGCCAGTCCTAAGTCTGTAAAAGTGGAAGAGAGAAATGTTTGCTCATATTTCATTTGGTCAATTTACGAACTTACCCGCGGTGTACATATCTCGGTTTTTTCTCAATATATGTACACATATGAAATTAGGGCCATGTGGATTTTTGCTCAGTTTACCATTCCAGTTTAATATTCATTTTTTCAATACACACTTCAGCTATAAACTTGCGGGGTTATGTTGTATTGAGAAAGTGTCAATTAGCGGTTAGGGTAACTTATAATTGTTATCATTTAAACTTGTTATAAAGGCAGAGAAGTACACCCTTTCATGGGTAAAGTGTAGATAAACCTCCGTGTATTAACTCTATCTGATATTGTGTTCCTTCTATTCCGTCATGCTTGCACTGAGGGAGGCTGAAAACTCTTCAGCCGATCGTGATTTTTTGTCAGGGATTTTATATGTCAGCCACTGTGGCATAGAGATTACCGTCGCTTCGCGAAAGTTGGCTAGTGTTCGTGAAAGTCACGGTGGTACCTGTCGTACAGATTTCGCCTGATCATAGCTACCCATATTTACAAATATACCTGCTGGTCAGACATCAGAGAGACCCAGACCTCACGCACCCTGGATGCATGGCAATGTCCCAATCTTAACACCCTTAAAAAACATTAAAAATTGCATTATAGGTTTGTATCAAAATCTGTAACACAGTCACGTGGTTGAAACTATCATCCTGTATTTTACAGGACTTCGAAAAGCTAAGCCTTCGTAATGAACATCCTACTAAAATGGTAGACCTCTTAATTAGGTCTATATTCCCACTCACTGACCGTAGAGCACCCTCCGATTGAAACGCTCCACCCCTTTATCTATCTCCTCCTCACCTCACGATTCAAACTTCTGAGAATATGAAGGAAACCAATATGTATACTCGAGTTACTAAGAAACTGCGTCACAGACGATGCCTTGCAAACCCTCTCCACTTTATTGCTCGTCTCATTCGGAATTGCCTTGCGGCTGGGAGACTATAAGTGTAATCAGAGCATGCAGAACAATGCCCACCGATGTCCTATAGCCCCCGAAGCACGCACACGACACAGGAATATATATAGACATGTACCTTACGTTCTAAACTTCTAGAACTGTTAGGTCGAATGAACTTTTGGTTGAGTTGAGAGATCATCGCCCTAAGATTGAAATTAATGGAGTGTACATCTTGAAGCTTTGGAAGACGAGACAAGGAGTCCGAGTGGTAAAGCGAGGAGAGAACAAAGGGAAGACGTGTGGACCAAAGTGCGAGGAAGAGGGAATGCAGATCCAATTCAGGAATGTCGTCCCTCTCTCCAACAGAGCAAGGGAGTTCCATTTGAGGCTCAGTTTTCAATAGACAGGGAATAATACAGGCTGATTCCACCCACAGACCACAGGGAAACCTTTAGAGAGAATCCTACAACTGGTAGGGAATCCAGCAGTGAATTCTTTCCTCAGACTACAAGTGGAGCAATGAAACTAAGTGTAAGAAGTGTTTAAAATGCTCATAATTAGTAACGTTGATTTGTTTGAAACACTGAACAGTCTGAGGACGCAGATTCCCGAAATTCTCCCGTTCCCGTTTAAATAAGTAGGCTAATATTATTCTGTGTAGGAAATGGACTTACTAGAATGTTTATGAAATTCGTCCTTTGCTCTGGATTCCCATATTTACAGTTTTTCCCAACAAAATGTCATCAGTCAAAATTCAATTTGATTATTTCGCTCTTGTCCCAAATACAATGACCATGGAAATCAGTATTGTCGCCTTTCTCTTCCCTATATTCGCTATTTCGTTAGTTAGTTAATTAGTTAGTTATTAAACAAATTGAACAAATACTTCTAGATGTTATCAAAAATGACTAAATTTACAAAATACATTATTTGTAATTACCAAGAAATTCATTTCAAGGCGATATGTTCCGATAAAAATATGAACATTATTTTCTTATTTTGTCATTTATGTAGACAGGTGATATCTTAAAATGGACGCAGATTTCTAAAAAGCATACAAAACTACGGTCCATAGTAAGGACGAGTACAGCTCGAACCATCGACATTTGTATGTTCCTCTAACGTCACCTCAGTATTCCCTAATTCGTACTTCTGACATTAGAAGAGAATGGTTGGTATTTCTGTTTCTCTGCATTGACTTCATTCGGGGGATTGGGGCAGGATTTGATCGTGACGGTATGATCGAGAATATATGCCTTAGCACAGGGTGAGTCCCGCAAGAGTTGCCGTCCTTCCTGCATGTCGCGTGTCGGTAAACGAGAGCGCAGTCGCCGACGCATCGATCCCTTACTCTCGTTGAAAACCCATCAGTTTCGATGACACGGTAATTAGAGTGAAAAACAATAGAATTTCCCCCATTACAGTAAGTGTTGAAAATGTTCTTCCAAAGCCTGCAGACAAGCGTTGCAGCGTATGATGATATTCCGGTTCACGCTTTGCAATTCAACTTCATGAATCTTCAAACTTTCTGTTTGAATTGCATTTACAGACCTACAGCACACAAAAATACGTTGTTCAGCACTTAATTCAGAAACCATGAAACACACTAAAGCGATCGTCAATTACTCCTGTAGCTAGCTTATCCCTTTCAGACCGAGTACGCACAATTGTGCGGGTTCGTATTTTAGTTATCCCTGACCGTATTTGATGTTTTTTCGGCGCTACACCGGACTGCAGTGATTGTGCAGTACACGTGGCGTGTATTTCAATTGATTTTAGTATGCGCTTGACCGCCAGGGCGAAGGAAGAAGAGTTTAAAAAGCACAGTTGATCGGCGAGATGGCAGGAAGCAGTAGTGCCGAAAGTAAGTATTTATTTACTGCGTTTATATTAATCTAGAACCTTTACTGAATACCGGAATATATTCAATGAAGTGTGTACATTGGTTAGTGAACGTAAATTTTGAAGCTACACCATCGTACGTGATACAACGAGGTTTTGAATTTTGATACACACAATTGTGTGGGTCCTGTTTTTCGGATGTTAGTTTTTATTTTGTAAAATAAACTATTAATATGTGTATTGAGGAGCGTTTTAGTCAGTTCTTGACGTACAAACAAAAATTCACACCTCCAGTTTTATTTCAGGTCTGAAAGGGGTATCGCAGGCTAGCTGAGACCATGAGATCACTGGACGAGCTATATAGGTCAGGCGGCTATTGCATCATCCACTCGCCCAGACATTGCTGAGGCTCACAGTGTAGTATCTTTGAACGATGCCATACGAACGTTGTTGGAGCCTGAGCAATGACGCTACATATTCGCGGGTATATTTGTTTGCCAAGATCATGGACATTGAGGTATGATTCTCCCGCTTGCCGTGCGCATTCGTCAGTCTTGGCAGTCTTTTTAGGGTCCGTTAGTTTCTCAGTGTGTAGTCAAATACCATTGTTTAATCACACCGTACTTGTATTTAATTGTAATACATATGTAGTATTGTTCCTTTGGTGAACGTTTTATTGTATAGTATTGTATTAAGATTTCAAGAAACTATTATTACCGCACTTACGTTGGTAAACTGTCAACACACCGGGCGAGTTGGCCGTGCGCGTAGAGGCGCGCGGCTGTGAGCTTGCATCCGGGATATAGTAGGTTCGAATCGCACTATCGGCAGCCCTGAAGATGGTTTTCCGTGGTTTCCCATTTTCACACCAGGCAAATGCTGGGGCTGTACCTTAATTAAGGCCACGGCCGCTTCCTTCCCACTCCTATCCCTTTTCTATCCCATCGCCGCCATAAGACCTCTCTGTGTCGGTGCGACGTAAAGCCCCTAGCAAAAAAAAAAAAAAAAAAACTGTCAACATTTACCTCTCTGTCGAACAGGGCCTCTCAAACGCCCAAAATCTCACGTGTGCAAACTGAGGCGCAAAGTTCCTGTGCACAGTGCATCGGTCCCACTCAGCTCGGCTCGGACCAGCGCTTCGTCTCTAGGCTACTCTAGGCAACTCGGCTCAACTCGGCTCGGATTTGGAGCGCTACGGAGCAAGTGAGGAAGAGGGAGACACGCGGAGTGAGCGAGACAGGCGTGGGGAAAGAGAGAGACAGCGCTAATGCTCCAAATCGAGGAGTGGGGATCTGCACTCTGGTCAACCAAGCGAAGTCGTCTTTTGTACCGTGCACAGTGCATGCACCTGCCTTGAGAGGCCCTGCTGTAGAAGTTTGCTCAGAGAGCATAAAAAAACTTACAATGTTTTAGCTTTATTTTTTCAGTTTTGATGTATACATACACCGCACCCCCTCCCACTTCTAATTCCCAATCGCCGCTACTGGCCAGACAATTGTACTTCCGACTGTTGACCTACGTGGTGTAGTCGATTAGTCATCTTCCATCTATTCGCAAGACAACGGATTTGATCCTGGATGAGATCGGTAGTATTTGAAGATGTTTAAATTAGATATATCCATGTCGTTGTCTTCTAGCACATTACAGAGAACACGTGGCACAATTTGGTTTTTCAGGGCAAACTAGGCTAAATCGGCAATATTTAGTTAAAACTGGAAGAATGACGCATTTTGAGATGATTATCAAAATATTCTTATACACTTCAACAACTGTTACTTGCGCACTTAATCTACATATTTAAAAAAAATCCTAAAACTGATTTTTCCAGTCCGTCAGGCTGTTCTACTAGACCAATTTGCTTCATGTTTATTTAATTCTCTCCAGAATTGTAGAATTTGCTTTACGTCGCACCGACACAGACAGGTCTTATGACGAGAATGGGATAGTAAAGGCCTAAGAGTGGGAAGGAAGCGGCCGTGGCCTTGATTAAGGTACAGCCCCAGTATTTGCCTTGTGTGAAATTTTGAAACCACAGAAAAGCATCTTCAGGGCTGCCGACAGTAGAGTTCAAACCCACCATCTCCCGGATACAAGCTCACAGCTGCGCGCCCCTAACCGCACGGCCAACTCGCCCGGTCTCTCCGGAATTACCTGCAGGCATTAAGAGGTCTCTAAGTTCAGTCATCTTAGAGTAGGCCTAAAATCAAATCACTAAATGACCACTTCAATAAGAGCAGGCGAAGGCTCACCGTAGCCCGCAATACATAATGGGCTTAGCGAGTTGCATACGATTACGGAGCAATTATTTACGTAAACATACTGGTGAAGCTAAACGATTAAAAATTACAGGCGTCTATAGCCAAACCTGAAATTTCAACCAAACCTGGTACACATATGACTTAATACTATATGGAGAGAAATACTTGTGGGGGTGGGGGGAGGAAGACACCACTAGCACTCCTACGGCTGGTAGTTGTAAGGGAGTGGCATGCAAAAATAATCGAAAATGACCAATATTGTAGGTTTCTGGGTGGTCGGCATCCAAATAGCCAACTTTGCCACTCATCCCGGCGGTTCAGATCATTTGAACCCTCTTCTATAACAATATCACCTTAATATTAAGCACTCCCTCGCCGTTTTTTTTAATTCACAGGCCACAGGTTACCATCGAGTGCTGTTTCAAATTCTGATGTATGGACGCGCTAACAAATTTTTGGAACATGAACAGAGTTTTGCTGTAAAATCCACTTATTATCCCATCACTGAATGTTTTTGCTTCCCGTCCTCTTATCGAACAACTTCAAGTTATGGGATAGAATGACTTTTACCATTTGCCTTCGTTAAATGAATCTCTCTTCAACCTTAAATACAACTGTCATCAATCATAATTGACATACTATTGTCTTTAATTTACTAAGTATCCTGGTCGGATTATTTATCCATTTGAACGCTGTTACTTTGAAAACTGACTTTCAAACTTGTCACTCATTTTGATGCTTTTGGTATTAGTCTAACAAATGATAAGGTTTGACAAATATGCTTTAAATGAGTTACTAATGTTTCTTCTCCTAGAGACGCGACAAACACCATCATCTAATCTTATTGCTCCAGTAAAGTTTTTAACCTACATTGAAATGATAGATGAGCAGAGTTTTGATGGTTATGTTCCAAGTCAACAATTAATCTGATATTAAATCCCCAGTTGGAAAATAAAATTGCTTGGGGTATTCAGCTTTAAAACCAGAGCGGAAGGAACATTTGTTTGGCGATAACAACAATGCAATCGTGAGAAGAAGGAACTTACACGTGCCGTTTCCTCATGGAGTTTATGAACGCGTGTAGCTATCCAAAGTGTGGGAAGACAATGGAGATTTAGTCGTCCATTCAAATCGACCTACTGTGTAGCACTCTCTTATGTTCAAGGTTATGAGTTTGAATCCCAGCAAAAACAGGTAATTTAAGACCAATAAATCAGAGAGGCATTTGTCAGTAAGCTTACATTTAATGGCACACTGAAGGACCCCTTTTTTCGAGAGTAAATAATGGCACTCCGGCGTACATTAAAATTGATAGCATTTGAAGGAACACTGAGGGAAATTTAATAATAATAATAATAATAATAACAATAATAATAATAATAATAATAATAATGGTGGTTTTACGTCCCAGTAACTGCCTTTACTGTTTTCCGAGACGCCGAAGTGCTGTAATTTTGTCCTGTCGGAGTTCTTTCACGTACTAGTAAATCTACTGGCATGGGGCTGACGTATTTGAGCACCTTCAGATACCATCGGACTGAGCCAGGATCAAACCTGCCAACTTAGGGCTCAGAAAGTTAGCGTCTTATACGTCTGAGTCATTCGGCCCCATGAAGTGGGAGGGAAATTGAACATGAAGTAATATTTTTATATATGCCGGACTGAGTGGCTCAGACGGTTGAGGCACTGGCCTTCTGACCCCAACTTGGCAGGTTCGATCCTGGCTCAGTCAGATGGTATTTGAAGGTGCTCAAATACGTCAGCATCGTGTCAGTAGATTTACTGGCACACAAAAGACCTCGTGCGGGACTAAATTTCCGCACCTCAGCGTCTCCAAAAACCGAAATAGTAGTTAGTGGGACGTAAAGCCAATATCATAATCATCTAATTATTATTATTATTATTATTATTATTATTATTATTATTATTATTATTATTATTATTATTATTATCAACTCGGCGTTCAAATCTACCTGTGTAGTAATACTAGGAATACGTGAATGAATTATCAGTTAGTCGTTGCCTTAAATTTCCTTCTCTTTTCTTCTTCTTCTTCTTCTTCTTCTTCTTATTATATATTTTTTCTTCTCTGCCACTTTCCTCCTCGTCATTTTCTTCTGCTTCATATTATTTTCTACATATTCCTTTTTGCCACTTCATTCACCTCTAGGCCTATAATAATACCGAATTCGATAAGTTCAAGAAGTTCGTATCATAATGTTATTTTCCCTTCCTTCCTCTCCTTTTTTAAATTATTGAGGTCAACACTTGATGTGGATTTGGGCCATTTTTACGGTCGGTTGCCCTTCGTGACGTGTATTTTAGAGGTATCCTTAATTAGTGTAATTTAATAGATACAATTTATTTGTATTACCTTGTTGTAATGGCAGCCTATAAGTACAGAAGGTTGAGCCCTTTAATGAATGGAAATACAGGAGTCTATACAGAGAGGGGCTCTATAATACTTACACACTCCTTATTAACTTTGGAACAAATTGAAACAAAATACTCAGTTTCTGAGAAAGTGTAGCTTAGCGCTGTTATTTAGCAGGCCTCATTTACATTAAGCTACACTTTCCCCGAAGATGAAAATTTTGAATTTGCCCCTCAGTTACTGACAACCAAGATATATCTGTAAACTGAAAATGAAGAATTATTTTTATGACTAGTAAATGATAGTAAAGTTAAAGTAACATAATCTGATAGAAGTAAATTTGATAATTAAAAATCATTAACGTGTCCAGCTCCTTCGTTCAAAACGAAGTTTTATTGCGACCCTATGTGTGTGTGTGTGTGTTTTTAAGTTTATTTTACTCAAATTTGATATGTTTACCTCCTGAGGCCCAGAGCATTTCTCTTTTGGTCAAATGTCATTAAAGTGTGTACCTCTTTAACGGTGTCCTGGTGGGAGACAGTGGAGTGAGAAGCATATCACACCAAGGTAAACGAATTCCCAAAAAAATGGAACACCGACAAAAGTTCAATTTTATTTATTTTATTTTTAAAATATATCTTTTATGGGATATTCCATTTTTAACAGTGTCCTTTTAAAAGGACACCAGGCCTCAGGAGGTTAAGTATGGTACGTTGCGACTGTTAGCATCGCTAATCAGGTCATTATGATTTTTATTAATGCATTTAATGAATACAGAGTAGTTAGCCGAGTGAAGAAGACATGAAAGAAAATGTCTCACGATCCAACGTACTAACCTTCGAGTTTATTTGTGTACAGAATTAATTATTATTATTATCGCTATTCTAAAACAATGGTGTAAAATTACCTTTCCTCTAGGAGAGTGGATTTCGTACAATATTACTTTTAGTCTTTGCAAGTTATCCTATGATGAACTCTGAAACCTCTTATAGGCGACCTCTGTTCAAACGACGATGAAAGGCTTGAAAAGACCAGTGCAATGAAAGTTACCCTGAAGTTGGAAGTTGTAAATAATAAGACGACGTTAACTACTCCACAGAGAAGCAGGCTGTAAATCTATTAGTGACATTAATGTAAGGTAATTGTTTCGAAATTGGCTGGAGAACAGGGCAGAACGGAAGTTAGCACACAAAGAGGTGGAGACACGCTCAGATACTTGAGCAGGAAAGATGATCTACTACTACTACTACTACTACTACTACTACTACTACTACTACTACTACTACTTACTATTACTACTACTACTGCTTACTGTTACTACTACTTACTACCGAGCTCGATTGTTGCCGTCGCTTAAGTGCGGCCAGTGTCCAGTATTCGGGAGATGGTGGGTTCGAACCCCGCTGTCGGAAGCCCTGAAGATGGTTTTCCATGGTTTCCCATTTTCACACCAGGCAAATAATGGGGCTGTACCTTAATTAAGACCATGGCCGCTACCTTCCCACTTCTAGCCCCTTCCTGTCCCAACGTCGCTATAAGACCTCTCTGTGTCAGTGCGACGTAAAGCAACTGGCAAAAAACTACTATTACTACTACTAATACTACTACGTCTATTACTACTTGCCCACCTGGTAGCCATGATCGTGTGGGCATCAAGTCTCTATATTTTGACAGCACGGTTAGCCGGTTCGAGTCCAGTCGGTAAAAAACTTACAAGAATCTTGGCTGTCATGATAGGAGAGGTGGTGGTATACAGTTCCTAATCACTTGACTGCGAAACAAGAGCCTGGATTCAATTCCCAACCCGTGCGAAGTGTTCATACAGAGTGAGGGCATATGTCGCCGTTGGTGGTGAATCGTCTGTAGGATGGAGATGTTAAGCCTTGAACAGACTCCATTATTTACATTATTTACATGATACATTATCTCCCTATTCAGTATCTTCGCTGGATACCACAGCGCAAACAGTCCTCATGAACCGCCTTCCTAATATCTTGTTCGTTCCATCACGAAGTCCAGGTGCACCTCTTAGATGAAAAGTGCCTCCGAGGGTATTTAGTCTTTTATGCGCAAGACTAATGCTGTTACCGCCATGTGTATTGTACTCGTAAGCACAAGATAGAAATACTCTCCGTCTGATGAGATTTGCTGCAAGCTAGTCATACATAATTGTTCGCTCCCAGTGTGAACGAATCGTACGGCTAATGCACGTCAAGTTGATTACTTAACCAGCATAATAATAAGAATGACTAGTCACCAAGTAATCCTCTTTGGTGAATGCTTAATATACATTGTTGACTCTCGCATGACGACTTTTTGAATGTCTAAAGCTATTCGCTTATCATCGAACCACTTAGTGTAATTTCAAAGACACTTGTCGTCAGTTCCCGCCACAGCGTACGCTCGGAAGCCCAAACCCCACACTTTTAGTCTAGCACACATACAGATGGATTCATGACTATGGCTTGCATTTTCTGCAACGAAGACTGTGGATTGCGGACTAGACTCCCTGCACGGCTGACCTATATCTTTACCCCACCAGTTGGCAATTTCTCCGTTTCAAAATACACATCGCACACAGATTTCACTATAACATCATCCCTTACAATACACTTGCTTCATAACATCTGGATCAGCCTCGCTGTTATTATCAATATATAAACATACCATAATTTTTAATTAATTTAACACATCCACAGTTCGCCACTTTACGATATCAATAATAATTATTTATGGCCTGTTTTGTCCGTTGGTGGGCGGCACAAGTTACAACAGTATAAATATCCCTCAATCTGCTCTTCGAATCATTTTTCTAGTTTGGGGTGTGATGAGAGATACAACATGGAAATAAACAGAAACGTCCATTTTTTTCTTTACGGGATTAAACTTGATCAAAAGACAACGGAGACAACCAGCAATATTAACGGAGTATTTGGAACTGACACAGTAAAGGAACTACACAGCCATGATCCCAAGATTTTAGATCCTGTGATGTGAATCTATAATACTGGTATATTCTGACACTTGTAGATTGTATTGGACATCACTGTGAAAGTAGAAATACATTATTTGACAATTTCCTACCACCTACAAAAGCACTTCAAAAAGTGAAGAGTCTCGGTAAGTGGATTAAACATGTGCGCCCTGAAAGACATTGCTCGGCGTCTCAAAGTTTGCAAGTTGCTTTACGTCGCACCAATACAGATAGGTTTTATGGCGACGATGGGACAGGAACGGGCTAGGAATGGGAAGGAAGCGGTCGTGGCCTTAATTAAGGAACAGCCCCAGCATTTTGCTGGCGTGAAAATTGGAAACCAAGTAAAACCATCTTCAGGGCTGCCGACAGTGGGGCTCGAACCCATTGTCACCCAGATGCAAGCTCACAGCTGTGCGCTCCTAACCGCACGGCCAACTCGCCCGGTTCTCGAAGTTTGCACAACTTTGCTTTCTCGCTACAGAAATGTTCTGTTTCTGAACAGAATAGTGAAATGTATAAAAATAAAATAATCTTCGCCAGTGTGCACAATGGGGGTGGTGCTGATGAGGCCCCGACATGAATACCAAAACCAAACCTTTATCTGAAAAGATAATAGTGACTGGTGGTGGGCAGTGGTCATTATTTATTATTCCTCGTTGAGATATGGTGGATCAATTAATGCTGAGAGGCTTTAACATTCATCTGGATGAAATTCATCAGAAACAATCTCGTAAGGACCTACAACGGTGTCAAGAGATAGAGTATTACTGCTTCGTAACAACGCGCAATCACACGTCTCAAGAACAACAGTCCAAAACCCACACGTCTTCCACTAAGAAACTCTTCCTCACCCACCATATTCACTAGACTTCTCGTCTAACGACTGGATATTTTAGTGAGAAAGATCAATAATGAAGCAGTCGTCAAAAATGTCTGCAAGAAATATCATACGTTCAGACATTCGGACTACTACAAAAGTGGTATGATTGTACTTGTATCTCGTTAGGAGAAGTGTATTGAATCCAATAGTATCTGTTTTCATTAATAATAGTTCGTTGTCACAGATTTCGCGGTTTTTAAAATTTCATTACCAAATTTAACTTTTGAAAGTGCAGCATCCTGACAAGTTACTTAGGAACTTTCTATTGAATTTAATCTAAACCCTATTATTCATCTCCAATGATATTCTTTTTATAAACCCGCCTGGTGGCCTTGTTCGGTAAGACGTTGAATTCCAAACTGTCTGATACCGTGGTTAGCCGGTTCGAGTCCCGTTGGCCGAAAAATGTTTCACCATCAGAATGTTGGCCGGCATCGTAGGGGAGATGGTGGTATACAATTTGTAGTCACTAGATTGCGTGCCAAAAGCCTGGATTAAAATCCAGACCTCTCCGCAGTGCTCATATGGAGTGAGGGTATATGAAGCAGTTCATGCTGATTCGTCCGTCGGATGGGGACGTTAAGACTTGCCCTTGGTGCTATTCGACAGGATTAGGCTATGTGCCGGCACCGGGTTTCACCCTATCCCTTCCTACTGTCATATATCACGTCATTCATTTCATCTCATTAACTCCTCTGATGAGCTTGACGTCAGGAAGAGCATGTGGTCGTAGAAACTCGCCATGACAGATTCAACTCGCCTCATACCCGACCCCATCGAGAAACGGGGCAAGGGTTGGACAAACAAACAATCAAATTCTCCCTCTAAAACATGTTCCTCTTACTGTCTTTAAATACAAATAAACCCAGCTCGATAGCTGCAGTCGCTTAAGTGCGGCCAGTATCCAGTATTCGGGAGATAGTAGGTTCGAACCCCACTGTCGGCAGCCCTGAAAATGGTTTTCCGTGGTTTCCTATTTTTTTGCTAGTTGCTTTACGTCGCACCGACACAGATAGGTCTTATGGCGACGATGGGACAGGGAAGGGCTAGGAGTGGGAAGGTAGTGGCCGTGGCCTTAATTAAGGTACAGCCCCAGCATTTGCCTGGTGTGAAAAATGGGAAACCACGGAAAACCATTTTCAGGGCTGCCGACAGTAGGGTTCGAACCTACTATCTCCCGAATACTGGATACTGGGCTCACTTAAGCGACTGCAGCTATCGAGCTCGGTAAGTTTCCCATTTTCACACCAGGCAAATGCTGGGGCTGTACCTTAGTTAAGGCCACGGCCGCTTCCTTCCCACTCCTAGCCCTTCCCTGTCCCATCGTCGCCATAAGACCTATCTGTGTCGGTGCGACGTAAAGCAACTAGCAAAAAAAAAATACAAATAACGTTGCTTGGGCAAGCCAATTGTGGAGTCCAGTTTAATCCTCGGTAGGATATTGATGAAAAGTGTGGAACTCTGGCCGTGTGTTTGTGTTGTTTTTGTTGGCGCATCATTACCATAGGCAATAACAAATATTGTTTTTACCATAAACTACATGATAATAAAGAGCCATTACATCACAATATTAACATATGATTTGGTATCAAACACGTGTATTTCTAACGAAAGGGTAAGGTTACTGAAATTTATCTCCTGCAATGCAATGTTGAATAATATTTACCTGTATAGAATAAACTTTATTGCAGTTCTGTCTTCTTCTAACTAATTACCGTACCCGTCGTTGGAAAATGCCAACAGTAACGTAATTAAGCGGAGATGACTGGCAGCACAAGAGATAGAGAACGCCTCAATTAACAACAATAGTAGGTCAGTACAATGTTATTGGTGATAAGTTTTAGGGACTCAGGACATTTTAGGCCACCACATATTCAATCATTCCCACTGCTCTTTTATAATTCCGCTTACCTTCATTGTTTGAGTGATAGATCTTTCACATTCCTTTACCCATTTCGATATTTATCATCTCCCTAATCATGAACACGCTAATGAACACGCGGAATTTTGCGCATAAGAAGAGCAACCACCATCACCACCGGCAACAGGTTCATTACCATGATGACTGAACAATATGCCCATGTCAGTGAAGCTCGCCGTACGTGGACTTGGTAATGAAAACTAAAATTCGTGATTATCTCCATTATTATAGATCATATTATGATAAAATTGTTTGAGACATAGAGACATAGTTTCTCTATAACTGTTGATAGATCCATAAATAAATACATTTTCTATAATTGCTACGTACTGACAGAACTATTATTTCCCCGAAGATATTTGGAAGTTTGTGAGAAATGTAATAATTGTAATAATCTTCGCTGTTACTCCTCGTACGGTAAAGGGCATGAACATAAAACAACAGGAACTCTTATGTGCAGTTTTCCTGTGCAGCTACAGTAATATTATCGAAGAAATTTAACATTTCCTATTTTGATCCCCTTAATATTGCTATTCACTGTGCAGTAATCAAATACCGGTAGTATATAGTTTAGTGCACATTATGGCTAACCCCATACTCACGTACGGAGTTTTGTAGCGGTAATGCCATCTGGAGGAGATGCCAGAAGAACACTTCTCTAACAACAGTTAGTGTGATATTATTGTTGATCAGTTTTATCGGCTTATGACATTGTACTGTCGGCCAACGATGTTAGGGGTTGACGGGATTAGCACTAAAATTCCAAATTCATGAATATCTTCGTTATCATGGTGTGTGTGTGTGGTGAAAATGTATGAGACATAAATGATCGTAAATTGTGATGTCTATAATTTTGGCCATGTACCGTACATGTTTTAGATAGCACAAATACTTCCGGAGATACTTCGAAGTTTGCGAAAAGTATAATAATTGCGGCGAATATCTCCGTTATTATCATCCGTAATATAAAAGTGCACAATACATAAAAGATCAGAAATTATATTTTACACAACTTATTCCATGTACAGTTCTTCGATACAGCTTATATTAACGGAGAAATTTCGCATTTCTCGATTTAGTCAATTCATCAACGAATGACGATTCAGTGTGGTGACGCATGTTTGTCACAGCAGCAACTTGACCATGCTTGGTCCCATACTGCCCCTGTTGTAACATTTGGATCATCCAAGACCTACAGTTTGAGTTTCTTTCATATTCACCAGACTTCGCCCTTATTGCTTCTGCATGTTTTGGTCACTCAAGGAGGCACTGGAAGTAAAGACGTTCTGCTCGAAGTAAGATGAAGGTGGGGCAGGGGTTGCACACACAACCAAAGGTTTCTTCTTCTTTTCTTCGAATGAAGATGAAGGTGGGGCAGGAGTGGTTGCGCAGGCAATCAAAAGTTTCCTCTTATTTCTTTTTTATCCTGGAGGAATCACTGCACTTTGTAAGCGCTGGACGACTTGCATTGAACGTTACAGAGACTGCGTAGAAACATGATTCAGCTGTGTACCACTTTCTCTTAATTTAATAATTTATTGCAGCCAATGGCCATACACACAATTATTCACAATGATTAGATTACATAGGTAATTAAATCCCATAGAATAAAAAGGTACAATGTCAGATAGTCATTGTCAGGTCTTTACTAGCAGTCATAGTGGGGATCGACTTCCGTTCCGCTTGTAAGCAGGTCCGTACAGTGGTGCTCGTGTGTCCATGTGTTGCATCTGTGAGAAGACATTTAGAGCTGAACTCTGCCTCACACATATTGTAACGCACAGTGATGGGAGGCCGTTTGCTTGTCTAATTTGCGACACTGTATTGAGATCGCATTTTGCAGGTCACAGTGATGAAAAGTCTTCTGTCTGCCTAATCTCTTAATGCAATACAGTAAATTAAGAAAAATCGAACGGGACTGTGTCGAGAATGATGACGTAGAATACCGACCGTGTGATATGTCGAAATAAAGTACCTAATCAGTATGTGTTTGAAATTTTATTTTTTGCATCTCATTTCTTGCTTCTAAACCAATCTGGGGCAGTAGTTGTCCTCGGCTGGGGCTCCAGTATCGCAGAAGTCATCTCGCGATGCTCGGAAAGCCTTTTGACGCTCGGATTCTTAGTTTTGAACATTTTGGAATTCTGAAAATTCGCTCTACCTTTTCGAATGCGTTTTCGATAATTTTGAAGCTATTTATTGCCCATAGATCGCAATATTTTGAGAAGGAAAGAAATTTTTCGCAATTCTTCGCGCCACAATTTTCTCGAATGCTCATTATTTGACTTCATATCTCCGTGCACTTGTATAACTTACTGATACAAATCAAACGACATATTCCGCTTTGCTGTCACGCCGAAGTCCAGAGCTGTACTAATTGTTAGCTGCGCGGCGCGGCGATTTTAGTACCTTAACATGGCGGCACTATTGCATCACTCAATGATGTCATACCTAGGTCAAACTCTTGTTATTCGACACAATTGTCCCTCCTCTTTGCCCTGATACAGTGTCGTCACTCGAACTGTCTAGAAATTGTTACGATTTTAAATTTTTCATATTTTTGTAGCACTCACCGGCTCAAGTACGGTCCAGAAAATAGAGACCTATTCTACGTCAAAAATATTGTTTTTATTTGACTTATTCTAGAATGTCACCCTATACTGGATACTGACTTCGTCAAATCGCGAGCGGCAAGCACCTGAGGTCTTCTCGCCTTCAGCTGAGAGAATTATCTCATACAATTTATTCTAATGTATTCCATTCCTGTTGAAGCCTAATTCGCAAGTAATACAAGATGACAGGACAGAACAAGAGCAATTTGTTAACTTCACACAACTTTACATCTTTCCACACTTAACTGAAACTTTAATTCTTGCTGAATTTCATCCTAGTTTTAGGTTTACTTAGTATAAAATTAAAGTTTCGTATTCTTATAAAATGAGAAATGTTAGCAGACTTTCTCAGCAACTCCGGGAGGAACAGATGGAGCAGGTGACAGGTACAGAGTGATCGAGAAGTGAAACACTTCATATACTACATTATTTCACTTTTAAATGTTGCTGTACTGGAATTTTACTTGCTTTATAAACCATTCTTCAGGGAAAACAGTGATAGAAGAGGAAGAATAATTCATTAATTAAATAAATAATCAGTATGATGGTGAGGTCTGTAGTGGTGTATCATTGGAATAATTTGGACCACCTATGCAGTATGTTTCAAAGTCCTAAGTACTCTAGTTGCTTACCTATTGAAAATGGGTACTCTTTTTTCTTTCTTTCTTTCTTTCTTTCTTTCTTTCTTTCTTTCTTTCTTTCTTTCTTTCTTTCTTAATATGTTTACTCCCCAGGGTTGGTTTTCCCCTCGGAATTAGCGAGGGATCCAACCTCTACCGCCTCAAGGGCAGTGTCCCGGAGCGTGAGACTTTTGGGTCGGGAGACACAACTAGGGAGGAGGACCAGTATCTCGCCCAGGTGGCTTCACGTGCAATGCTGAACGGGGGCCTTGTGGGGGATGGGAAGATTGGAAGGGATATACAACAAGGAAGAGGGAAGGAAGTGGCCGTGGCCTTAAGTTAGGTACCATCCCGGCATTTGCCTGGAGGAGAAGTGGGAAACCACGGAAAAGCACTTCGAGGATGGCTGAGGTGGGAATCGAACAACCTCTATTCATTTACCTCCCGAGGCTGAGTGGACCCCGTTCCAGCCCTCGTACCACTTTTCAAATTTCGTGGCAGAGCCGGGAATCGAACTCGGGCCTGTGGAGGTTGCAGCTAGTAAATGGATACTCACGCAGTAAAATTCATGTCAGCCAGAGTGTGTCATGCGGTAGATCGCTGGCATCTTACCCCAGAAGGTAATCAGCAACGGGCCATCCTGGTGGGATTCGAAGGTGCTCAAATGCGCCAACTTCGTGTCAGCATGTTTTACCAGTATGTAAAATAACTCTTGCGAGACAAAAACCAAGCAACGTATAAGTAGTTAGTAGGGCATAAAACCAACAACATTCTTATAAATTTCGCGTTCATTTCTGAAATAATTACCTAAAAATTTAATTTTCCACTCTTGTATTGAAATAGCAACACTATATTTTTCCATGCAGGCGATAGTAAAAACCGCAAAAACGGATGGCAGTGCTAAAATGAGGCGTACTAGGCAAAATTATGAGTGAAGTAGTTCACCATTGCTTTTGTCACTGGAGCAGTACGACTGACCCCATGAGTGACACCTTTCATAAAACTCAAACGCATAAGTAGTGCTCCAAATGTCATTTGTCAACCTACCCATACCTCAGCAGCTCCATAATGTCACGGCCATAAATGAGACTGGAACTTCGGTGGAAGTTACGTTTTTAACAGGCCTCTCCGAGAGACAGATTCAAAAATACACTTCATCCATCAAGAATTGGCGACAGGATCCAACCAGCATCGGGGATAACCTAACAGACGAACACATTGCAGTATATCACTTCTTGTTTTGCCACATAATCAGTCATGACATGCGATCAATTACACCTTGAATATAAGTATTCGTTATTACACTATAATGCAAAAATGATAAAACGTGATAATATTTTCAGGAGGATGCTCTCGAGCTATTTTTTTTCTATCAGCTAAAATATTTTATTTGTCTATATCTACTGAAGTCTCTGTGGACTAAATTTCCCATTAGCAGCTGATAGTGTGTATGCGAACAACATACTGTGTGCTGATGTCAACGACATCTAGATTATTATGCTGTTTCGACTACGAAGTGAGATGGGTTTCTTGTCAAGGTATATAGAATAAGGGTTGTTCAAGTGAAACTTGATAGAGTTGGCAACATTGTAAGTAACTAACTTCACAGCCAAGAGGTGGCAGAACTGCTTGGTTCGGCATTTATAGAACAGCTTAGTCTGAGGTCCGCTAAGTACAGGAAAACGTTGAACCAGCATTCGTGATTTCACAAATACAAGTAGCATGATTCAATTATTGTGCAAAGAAGGCGCTTTGGCCGTCAAAACCGTCATGAAGTGTGTTTTTGCTCCACAGTACTTAACATCAACACACTGCCAACGCAACAATTGACGGTCGTAGGATCTTCTCTGGGCAGAGAGAAGGCGCAACCTTCTAGGTGGCCCGCCCCACCCGTTCAGGGATTCATATTTGTGGGATCTTATGGAACATCTGCCTTACAGCCAACATCTCTCCCATTGTGACAATCACGGCTTTGGACTGCTTAAGAGTAAGCGTTTCACTGCAGATCAAGCTGTTCCTGCTGCTTTGGAGGAGGGTTTCAACCAGCAACCAGCATCCTTCATCATGGGGGGGTGTATAAAAACTTGTTTACCATTGGGACAAATGCCTTAACGGTGGCGGTGAATATTTGTAGACTCTGCCATACTATCGCCAATATGCTGCCGTTTCGAAATAGTATATGTTGTAGAATATATATAGTGTAAGTTGCTAAACTCTAGTCTGTTTCATTTAATAATGATGATGATGATGATGCTTGTTGTTTAAAGGGATCTAGTATCTAGGTCATCGGACCCTGTTTCAATTATTAAGCTTTTATATATTAGAATACTGGACAAAAATGAGCTGTGGCGTTTTCATCCACGTCACCATTACAATGTGGCCATAATGCATTGAAAAGGTATCATCTGTTACTTTCCGCTTTTGTAATTATGAGATATACCAACTTCGGCTCGATAATTTTTAATTTTGTTCTCGTTACTGTATGTTCTTCATCACGCAGAGCGTACCCTAATAAAAGTTCAAATATTTGTAGCACTATTAATTATCATAAATGTCATGTTTATATATAACCCTATTATGACACTCGCAATATTTGAACAAGCGTTTTAAATGATTTTATTTAATGAGAATAATTTGATTATCGGAGGGAAATACATTTTCAATATGTATTCTAAAATATAATGTTATGAATTTTACTAAAAATATTGAATTGATAGTAATTGAATTAGAATGGCATAACGACATTCTACACGTATTATTGCACATAATTTATCTTACCTCCATATCATAGCAACGCGTTTACGTCCTTTGTGTTAATAAACAAAATTACATTAGATACAGACAATGAGTTTTCACTGCCTTGTATTTACAGCCCCATATATTGTGCAGTAGAATGAGTGAATTAAAACATACAGCCTGTTCGGGTTAAATAAATGAAAGTTAAAATTCTACTAACAAATTTTAAAATATTGTCTGGTCTATAAGAGTCCGCCTCTGTGGTGTAGTGGTTAGCGTGATTAGCTGCCATCCCCGGAGGCCCGGGTTCGATTCCCGGCTCTGCCACGAAATTTGAAAAGTGGTACGAGGGCTGGAACGGGGTCCACTCAGCCTCGGGAGGTCAACTGAGTAGAGGTGGGTTCGATTCCCACCTCAGCCATCTTGGAAGTGGTTTTCCGTGGTTTCCCACTTCTCCTCCAGGCGAATGCCGGGATGGTACCTAACTTAAGGCCACGGCCGCTTCCTTCCCTCTTCCTTGCCTATCCCTTCCAATCTTCCCATCCCTCCACAAGGCCCCTGTTCAGCATAGCAGGTGAGGCCGCCTGGGCGAGTTACTGGTCATTCTCCCCAGTTGTATCCCCGACCGAGAGTCTGAAGCTCCAGGACACTGCCCTTGAGGCGGTAGAGGTGGGATCCCTCGCTGTGTCCGAGGGAAAAGCCGACCCTGGAGGGTAAACAGATAATGATGATGATGGTCTGGTCTATAAGTTAATAACATTTTAAAAGACCTCCTAGCTGAGTTGGTGAAGCCATTATCGGTTCACCTGAAAGGATGTGGGTTCAATTCCCAGTTATAAAGTCAAAATTTAGAAACGAGGTTCACTCAGTCTAGATCAGAAATGAATATCAGGTTAATGAATATTGAATTTTCATGACCGCATTGTAATCGAAATCGACTTTCAGCCTATTAGGCCGCATTACGTACATACATTAAGTGTTGAAGAGATGTTAAGTACAGAACAAAAATGACCACCCGGGCACCAGTGCGATCCGAACCCACAAACCTCCCGATTTCACGTAGGTTGCTCTACCACAACGGGCAACTTGCATACACTCTACAGTGTGATGGCAGTAGTGTTAGACCTGTAGCTTAGATCCTTTCCATCAGAACAATGATGACCTAGGCCACCATAGCTCAATTGGTAGAGCAACCAACGCGAAGTCAAGAGGTTGTGGGTTCGAATCCCACTGGTGTCCGGTTGGCCATTTTTGTTCTGTACTTAACATCTCTTCAACACGTACTATATGTACGTAACACGACCTAATATGTTGAAAATCGATTTCGAATACTAGGTTTATTCCCTGACATAGAGCTAACCACTTGGTGCCAAGGTTAAGGATAGTGGAAACCTGTAACTTCTACTCCTCCATGGGCCTTCATGGCCGTTCGGGGACGGCTTACTCTGTGTCTAGTTAACTAAAATATATATTCTGTGGATCAGTGGTAGTGTCGGCCTCCGGATCCCAAGATAGCGGGTTCAAACCCGGCAGAGGTAGTCGGATTTTTGAACGGCGGAAAAAAGTCCATTGGACACTCCATGTCGTACGTTGTCGGCATGTAAACGATCTCTGGTGACACATTTAGTGTTTACCCGACCAAATTCATTACATCTCAGCCATAGACGCCCGAGAGAGTTTCGGTTTACTCGGTCTGCCATGTAGTGGGCCTGGAGTGAAACGGAACGTCGAAATTGACGAGTAGACAGCCAGGTGGCGTCAAATTGAAATGTCTGTACAGGGTAGCTGAGGCCATACGATTATTATTATTATTATTATTATTATTATTATTATTATTATTATTATTATTATTATTATTATTATGATTATTAACATCAGCACACGTACTGTGTGTGACAACAAGGATCCTGAATTTTACACAAACACCCGTAGACGTAATGTTACAAAAAATCAATGATTCATATACACAAAATAAACACCTGCTTGGACACGATTAAAACTCACACTTCATGGGAGGAAAATGCAACAGTCTCACAGGGTGATTATTACACAAAATGGATTAGATTGACGATCATGTATAATGGAGGGGGTTGTGGTGCAGAATGCTTAACGAGTCTTTGATAATGCCTATTATGACAATGTTTGAGTTTATTTCGAGGGAAATTTGAACTATACACTGTGTTTTAGTAATACCATACCTGCTATCAAATAACAGTCCTTTAACTGACCAAATTTGAAGTAGGATGTTGTAATGTTACGGGAGGCACGATTTTTCGCTGTTGTGAATGTAATTTCACAGAAACAAGGATGAGTGGGGTAACAAACCGAATTAATCCTAATTACATTATTGCACTGTAAGGAGCCATGGGAGACCACGATCCTTATACCAATATACTCAGAACGTATCCCTGAACCACCTCCAAAAGTTTGTCGGTGGATTTCGAGTTCACTCTGTCTAATAATTTAATGATACGATACATAAAACACCGAGCAAGTTGGCCGTGCGATTAGGTTCGCGTAGCTATGAGCTTGCCTTCGGGATAGTGGGTTTGAATCCCACCGTCGGTAGCCCTGAAAATGGTTTTCCGCAGTTTCCCACTTTCACATGAGATATATGTCGAGCTGTACCTTAGAGCCATGGCCGCTTCCTTCCCAATCCTAGCCCTTTCTTATCCTTGCGTCACCGAAAACTTTCGGTGTGTTACTGCGACGTTAAACAACTTGTTAAAGTAAAATGGACTCAGACAGAGTTGTGGTGGTGATTATTTTAAGAGTAAGTACAACTAGGCAACGACCCTCTAACTCAGGGCCTCTCAGGGTGTATGCACCAGTGCATTGCGCTGTGCACGGTGCAAAGGACGACTTCGCTTGGTTGCCCAGCGCTGTTTTTCTCTTTCCGCATGCTTGTCTCGATCACTCCGACTGTTTCCCTCTTCCTCACTTGCTCCGTAGCGATCCAAATCCGAGTCGAGTTGAGCCAAGCTTAGCCGAGTAGCCTAGAGACGAAGCGCTGGTCCGAGCCGAGCCGAGTGCGACCGATGCACTGTGCACAGGACCTCTGCGCCTCAGTTTGCACGCGTGAGATTTTGGGCGTTTGAGAGGTACTGGTCTAACTTATATAACACTAATCAGAGAGAGAAAAGAATGGAAGGGATCCGACACTTCGAGAAATGAAGATATCGACCAAAGAAAGACAAGGGCCACGAAGGACGTGAAAATGCAAGACTTCCTAGGTCTTGAATGCTCTAATACTGTTGGTGTTGTAAAAGAACAAGAGTTGTCAAAGGGAGGTCGGATAGGATAGATGAAAGTGAGGAGTCTGGCACAAGTAAGTGGAAGGAATATCAAGACACAACTAAGGGCCCGTGGTCGCCAACCCACGGTACCAAGTTAAGAGCCCCTGGGACCCGTTTTAGTCGCCTCTTACAACAGGCAGGGGTTCCCTCTACTGTTCTACTGTCTGAGCCACACAGCCCAGCTCTTCGTGTTTGTTTCATTCATTCATAAGGAATACAATTTTTTATGTTTTTATTTTTTTACAATTGGCTTCACATCGCATCGACACCGATAGGTCTTATGACGACGATGAGATAGGAAAGAGCTAGGAGTAGGAATGAGGTGGCCATGGCCTTAATTAAGCTACAGCCCTAGCATTTGCCTGGTGTGAAAATGGGAAACCACGAGAAACCATCTTCAGGATTGCCGACAGTGGTGTTCGAAAACACTATCTCCCAAATCCAAGCTTACAGCCACTCGACCCTAACCGTACGATTAACTCACTCGGTGAACACATGTTGTGCTACTGTCATTAGTTCAACTGGGATAATGTTACCAGAATTAATGTAAGTCCGCACTTGAACCTGTACACGTTTCTTTGGAAGTGATTGTACCAGGTTTTGGTTTCAGATAGGCATGTTGCTGTAGCTAGATGTCATTAAAAAGCCATTAAAAAGGAAGAAAAGTAGCTGATGTAAATTATAATCACGTGAAACAAACGAAGTTAATTTTAACGAAGGCAGACACGAGTGCTGGATCCCAATGGTCGTTAAGAGTCTTGCGATTTATTTTATTAACTAACCTGCCTGATATCTGTTACGTCATCATCCTTCCTCAAACCAGAATATGGCTGATTACAACCGCGCATTTTCCTTTACTAGCTTTCTTATAACGGGTGTAACTATTTCCGACGGATAGTAGAAGCGACAAAAACAGATATGTTTTATTAATTAACCATAGTTTGTAAGCATTTAGACGTGATTAAGAACGAAATTATTACATTTAAACTTAATTGTAATTCTTTAGCTGGACTGAATTGCTCAGACGGTTGAGGCACTGGCCTTCTGACCCCAGCTTGGCAGGTTCGGTCCTTGCTCAGTCCGGTGGCATTTCAAGGTTCTCAAATACGTCAGCCTCGTGTCGGTAGATTTTCTGGCACGTAAAACTCTCCTCCGGGACAAAATTTCGGCATCACGGCGTCTCCAAAAACTGTCAAAAGTAGTTAGTGGGACGTAAAATAATAACTTTACTGTTATAGTTATTTACAAAAAGCTGTTCAAAAGTTCGGTCTCTTGCTGCGATACAAGCTCTGCAATGACGTGTCATTGTCATTGAAATACTGTAGGTATGTACTGTCAAGAATAAGCATCTGCAAGCACCCAAGCAACGAGCCCTCCATTCTTCAATATTGAAGTCTCATACACCAGGCCCTTGAAGTACACCCAGATAAAATAGTTAAGTAGTGTGAGGTCAGGAAAACGAACAGGTAATCCAACAAGAGCCGCGCATTCGAACAGTTTTTGTTTAGGATTGCAATCCTTGCTGCAAAAGTGGATCATGGGCCCATAATGAGGCAAGTCATGATAGCTTAGGTAGTTTTTAATTGCTTTTGTTCTTTTCCTTCTTCTTCTTCTTCTTCTTCTCTGCCCTTGGTCTTCACAGGGCCTGCCGGTGTCTCATGTTTTTGCTGAATTGATTTGTTTTGATTTGATTTGTAGCCTTGAGGGAAGATTTCCCCTCTAGGAGATACAACTGGTTTACCCCGCTGATGGAGCGTCTTCCTCGAGGTATTTTGCCATTAACCTTTCCCTCCAATTCAGCTTTCTTCAAGGTGTCTGCTCTGGCGATGAGTCCGAAGTATCGGTGGTAAGCCTGGTTTAACGCCAGAGAAGTCCAGTCTGAATGTCTAGTTCTTCCAGCACGCACGTATTGCGTCAGTCCAATATTTCTAATTGCGTCGATAAACTAATATCTCAGAGCTTTCTGTTTTCCTCATATTTGATTGCCCAAGTCCAAGTTGCATAATAATATGAGGAAATGAGCCTGCTGTACTTGTATGTTTCTTCATAACTGTCTGGTCCCTCTATATCCTGCCCAGCTTTTTGGTGGCCGCTCTGGATGTGAGCGTTCATCCCTTGATTTCTCAGAACAGCCTCCTGTATTTGTAATCATGTAGTTCTAGTTGACACATTGACACATTTCTGTAACTAAGCAAAGGATGATGTTTTGAAGTAGTAAATAATGTGGATAAAGAAACATAATTTATCAGATAGAGTAAAGTTATGTTTGAACGGAAATGTTCACAGTATAGTTCCCGTCAGCTTTATTTGAATAACGAGAGAAGCGAGCTGCTGCATATTTTAAATAATACACTGAAGCCGTTTACAGTTCAGTGATCGGGTCTGCATAGTTTAGTGCCAAATTAGGCGTAGTTGCGCTGCTTAATTTATTAACAAACAGTAACGGGACTAACAAAAGCTCTTTGTTTTATGTCGAACTTCTGTATACGTATGCTGATGGAAACAATGTTCAGCGCGATATTTTAAACGGCTCTTATAATAACTGGGTTCGTTCTGAGGAAATGTTCCAACCAGCTCCACAGCTCCTATTATTCTCATTTATTGGACACCAAATTGTGTTACTGAATCATTCCACATCAAAACTAAATGAACCTGACCTCATTGTTTCCAATAATATTTAAACTTCTATGGACACTCCTCCAATTATCTAAGCAGAAAACAAAATTTAAAAATCAGCTTGTAGTTTTACGTGACGCTAATTTCGTGATCATAACCACAAGCTTTATGTGGAATCCAAACCACAAGGACTTAACTTTTCATTTCAAAAATACCATATTTTACCCATTGCCAGGATTCGAACCACGGCAACCTTGCTGAGAAACCAGTGTCTCTAATATTTGGCTATCATGCAAGTTATCAGAGAAATGTAATAATGAACAGTACCAAGCACGTTGCCTATGCATCTTGAAGAACCTTTGATGCGCCCAAACAACTGTCCACCCGTATGGTCAGTAGAAATTCGGAGTGCCATGTGACCATTCATCAGCCGTCTTATTTAGTTTTCTTGAAAGGATTTACTGACACTCGCATCAGACAGCTCTTCAGTTGAACTCACGAGGCTGAGTAAACACCTTCCCAACCCTCGCACAAGGAATAAGAATCCCTGGACGAGACAGGTGACAAATCCAGGCCTTCAGTAGGAGGTACAGACGCTTTCTCAACAACAGCCCTGTCCTGATTTAGCACACCGAGCCACAACAATTCGCTTTCGGTCAGCTGGAACTATAGATAGAGCCTTCGTGAGAAAAACTTCACAGAACGGCAGTCGAATGCATTTTGCAGAAGTCTCAAAATTATAAATTTCTTCTTTTTCTCGCTTCTTAGAGTTCTGCTCTAAATATCGGATCTTTAAATTACACATGTAGTATTCGCATATTATACATGGGAAGCAGTTGTTTTTATAATAATACTGTAGTCTTTTTAACGGGTGCCTAGATCGCGTGTTTATATATTTACACTAGGGTATCGCGTACTGTAAAGTATTGCCTATGTTTTCTATGTACAATTCTTTCGATATCACGAACGAGCGTCTGCACAGAATGGTAGAGGTCAAAGATGTTTACTTGAAGAGCGTTAAAGCCAAAAGAAGACTTTCACAGATGTACGTAGAAATAAACACACCATCTTTTGGAGTCATTGATACGCTTGCTGACGAAATTTGCCGTAAAACTCCAAAAATTACGAGTTTTTTCAGCAACTTCAAGGTATGCGGAACGACTACATTTGATACTGACAAAAGGCTCAATAAATAAATCAGACGTAGTCTTGAGCTCTGCAGAGTCAATAAAAAGTGTGTAAAATTCCCTTCTTTAACCGCCCAATAACTTCCTTGAGTTTTGGTTATAATAGCATTTCAGGGAATGTTTCCTTAAATTTAAACCGACAAGGCTACGTAAGACATTTAGCGATTACTGTATACGGAATGAATGTCACTTGCTACTCCTGTTTGAATATCGAAAACTTCCCGTTCTCTATTTCGCCTTAGTTGAAATGCTACCATCAGTATACAATTTACATCCAGTCACAAGCACTGAGCAAATAAGAGGTAAGCAAGGGAGTGCGGTCTGGACAGCTCCTCTACACAAACCATCACACCGTGGATCTGGCCATTAATCTCTTTTCCAACTACGTTAAGGGGATCACCGGAGTGTCAGTTTTACACAATATGCAAGCAATATGCCGTAAAAACTAGCTAAGTATGAGCTAAAAACGTAAAATATGGCATAAGCATTTTAGGGATAGGTGGCAGGTATTAGTGTATTACTAACATTTAACGTCTGAGGTTCCAAAAAAGTAATTAGCTATAATACAGCAGACACATTTAATCATGTAAACTGACGGAGCTACAGTACGTTAAAACGGTATACATTCATTTATTCAGTATCATAGCCTTGAGGCGCAGTCCTCACTCGGTTTTCTTAAATAAAAAAACAATGAAGTATTAGCGTGGGTTTTTTTGTATCTGTTGGCGTATTTCCTTACATCTCTTTCTCGTAATGATGTTTTATAAACCTGCTACCTATCTATTTCCGGCAAAGAAAGATAAATATATACAGTATTTGAAAGCCCTGTGTTTGAAACTCGACGCAGATAACATGTACCTTGTCAAAAGCTACGCCTTAGTTTGATCAAAAATGCTTAAAATATAACCAAATATGACCTTATAGGAGAGCGAGTCAATAAATAAGTCGCAAAACTGAATTGCGGCAAAAATAACCAACGTAACTTTCTGGCATTTATTTCACTTTTCCACATATTCACCCTGTACATTCAGGCACTTGTCCCATCTCTTTACAAGTCCTTGAAAGCCAGCAGCAAAGAAGTCCTTTGGTTGCTGTCGCAACCAACGTGTAACCTCATAGATTACGGCATCATCTGTATCAAAATGACGGCCACCCAAATGATTTTTAGGGGCCCAAACAGATGAAAATCACTGGCGGCTAAGTCAGGACTGTACGGTGGATGTTCCAAGCGGTTGCAGTTGACATCTCCGCAGGACGACCAGGACGCTCCCCATCCATGGTTAAACTTCTGGATCCAATTGAACACAGATTTCCGTGAGAAACAGTTTTCACCATAGACGGGATGCATTTCGCGATGCACTTCTTCTGTGGACAGTTCTTTGGCCCACAAAAAAAAGCACAACTGCACGCTGTACTTCTCGTGTACAGTCATGCAACACATGTGCCATCGTGCACTAACAGCCTCTGACTGACTGAGTGCCTTCGAGATGTCGTACGACAAGCATACATATGCTGCCATCTGCTGGCAAAACTTGCGCGCGTAATTTCAAATGTTATAAGGCACACACATGTTTGCGACTTATTTATTGACTCACCCTCGTATCACTAAAATGAGCCAAATATAACCAAAGCAATAAATACATTTGGCCGTAATATGCATTTATATGCAACATAAAATTGCTTTAAACGGGGTCAAGTATCCATCATCCAGTTATTTCACATTTCGGGTAAAATGAGCTTAGGAAAGAAATATGACTTTTCCTTAACATATGAATCTTACTTACTAGATAATAGGAAGCGTTTCAATTTCAAACTAAACATATTGTGCCTTTCAGACACTGATCTTATCACAAAAGTAACATGTCACTCTGGAGATTCGTACTAGTGTATAATAGTCGATCCCAGGACTGCCAGGAGAAATGTTCTCTCGGTCAATTCTTGACCTTTATCTATTGAGAAGACGTGAGCTGAAATAATGAGGCGAGGGACACGGAGACAATTTTCAAGAAGCAACAGTAATTCTCCTCACCAGCGAACTGGCTCGCAGATACAAACATAATTCTTTCTCGATCGTAGAGTTGATTGCGACAGCCATTTAAACGTGCCTGGTTTTATTATCTAACAAGTCGTATCTCACTTGACTATAGAGGAGCTCTATTCCTTCAGTAGTTGTTACGAGATAAACAACTGTGTTTATCTGTTTTACCGAGCGAGTTGTCTATGCGGTTTGGGTCACGTAGCTGTGAGCTTGCATTCTGTATTCGAGAGACATCGAGCTCGAACCTCACCGTCGGCAGTCCTAAAGGGTAATGTTCCCTCGTTTTCCATGTTCACATCAGACTGATGTTGCAGTGTACCACAATTAGGGCGAAGGCTACTATCTTCTGATTCCTTGTATTTTAATATCCCAGCGTTTTCTAAAGTATACTTGTGTCAATGCGACTTTTAATAACTAGTAATGTGTATGTTAAGTATTCAGGCCGAAGGCTGGTTTGATCCTCCACAGCTCCGCCTACAGCTGTGATAGATAGCCTAGGTGGCACTAAAGAGGCAAGTGAGGACTGGTATAGTTTCCCGTTGCTTTCCTCACCAAGCCAGAAGTTGCTATTACATATCAGTCTGCCACGCCCACTGAAATGCATGTCCCTGAAGACGGTTTTCCGAGGTTTCCCATTTTCACACCAGGCAAATGCTGGGGCTGTACCTTATTTAAGGCCACGGCCGCTCGTTCCTTCCAACTCCCATCCCTTTCCTATCCCGTCGTCACCATAAGACTTATCTGTGTCTGTGCAACGTAAAGCAACTAGCAAGAAAAAAGGAAATGCATGCACCAACCGACCCGATGAGCGATATTTCCATACCATTCGTAACAGGAACCGCCTGCATAAGGAATAGTATTACTGGCATCGCTCATACCTCGGTCACTTTCATATCGTCAAAGCTAAGGATAAGACTAAGACAGGTCAGTGAAAGTAAGAAATTTATTCTGGCCCATATCAGAAGACATAGTGCACTGAAAACACATCATCTCGCCAGAAAATGCATACCTAGTCACATAATAAGGAAATTCCAAAAATTTTCTGTTCCGAGAAGAAATTTGTATTGTACAGAGTCTACTCTATTTGGACGAATGGTACCTGTGGTAAAATATTAAATGTTGTTAAAAAATAAGCTAAGTAAGAATTAAATGGGTTCAAACCTAGTTCATTGGATTGCCCTCCTTTCTAATTCATATGAATCTTCGTAAGCTTTGTCTATGATTAACTCTAATTTTCTGTATTCGACAAGTTCGGAACGAATTCATTATCTTAGTCCAGTTGCTAGCGAGCTTCAGCCGAAGCAAGTCACTCAGCGCTCTTACCACTCATTTGTGTTTACAGTGTAGCATAACGTGTACTGTGTGTTCGTTCTTTAGTGTATTTGTGACATTAAACATCATGTACCTTCACGCTACGAACTTACACTTCTCTCAACATGTCTAATAGAATAAACTCTGATACGGAGCTATATTAAGAGAAACTTCATTAACATATTATTCGCCGTCAGCGGACGTAGATTCTACGCAGCCAATTCAATTCGGTCAACAAGTCAACACAAACCACCCTTCAGTAAATGTTTCCTCAGATATACAGCAACAAGCAGCTCAACATCAACGGCAATTGCAAAGACGGGAACAACATGATGTAAGTTCAGAACTTATTAATCAACCGTCTGTGTCCTTAAACCCATCATGACCTATTTTACAACCAAGTAAACTTGCAGAACTTAAGCGTGCGCACGAAACTCTTGCTTCTCACTATCCTCAATTACAATAACACGATGGTGTTATCAGCTGTATCAGCTGCAATATTAAACAATATGTATATGGTAGATCATACAGACGTTCTTAATAAGTATGCTCCTCTTGAACACATGGATGACAACACTGCGGGCGAAAATTTTACCCTATTTACGCCTAAAGTTAACGTGCCACCAATCTTTCTTCATGTAGTAAACAATTATCAGCAAATTATGAGAGACTTGAACACTGTAGCCAGCAGTGATTACACTATACAACAGCGTGTTTATATCGTTCCGTATTCAAATTTCTTGAAGAATCAGAACTTCATTTTCATACTCTGTTACTGACTCGGAACTTCACTCAGAGCTAAAAGAGATTGACTTACCTGTATGTAAAGTTGTCAAAGACAAGCAGCCCATGCTCCTCTGCGCCGTTGAATTGGACAACACGGAAGATGCAAAACGAATCTTTGATTTAACACACATTCATTGTGCCATTATTTCGGTCGAACTTCGTCGCAAACCAAAAGACACCTTACAGTGTACCCGATGTCAAAGGTTTGGGCACACTAAAATCTTCTGCAGATTAAGTCCACGCTGCGTCAAATGCCCTAATAATCATCACTATTCAGCATGCAGTAAACCAAGACAAGTACCTCCAACATGTGTCAACTGCGGCCAAGAACATGCTCTAAATTACAAAAGCGCCCATCCTATCTAATTATGAAGAACAAGATCAGGCGTTAAAGTATTTCCCTTTCAACACCGATGTTCACGAGCACCCAACCCTGCAGTATCGCACCGCCACCACCAGTCAATAATGCTACAAACTTTCCTCCGCTACCATCTCGACCTTTGCTAGTTCCAACCCCTAAAACATCAGCATAGCAACGCTCTATTTCCCAAGCTTCTCCGCAAACCCCAGTGTATCCAGCTCAGAAACAACCGCGAATTGCCTT